>NC_142808.1:51787242-51887242 GCF_049724085.1 Artemia sp. Qi Xiang Cuo
ATTCCATGGTGGGGCTGATGATGACCTCCCTTGGCTTTTCCACCTCTGTGCTGGTAGATATGGGAAGGTAACATTTTAGCTGTATATGGAAACATTCTAATGAATTCCTAATCCCCTCTACCTCTTTCAACATTTATCTGAAGCCTCATGAAGAGTAAGCAGTTTGTCCATTAAAATGTACTTTTTTAAGAATCTACTCTACCCCTACCTAAACAATGACTCACCCCCCTCGTAATTATAACTGATACGCAATTATAGATCACCAAACGTAGCCTAATTTCATTACAAATAAAGCAAATCAACTTGGTTGAATCCAGTACTGCCATCGTGTGACATTACTTCTTTTGCAACTGGGAAGCCTAAAATATAGTTATTGATATTTTTATATCAATTAGCTTTTCAGGATTCTAATTAATTTTAAATTCGTCCTCTTCAGGGTAAAGTCATAGTTTGGTGCTCTAAACCACCTAAACTGTCACCCGACCACCACTGCTATTTCGGCGTCTGCCCCCCCCTGGAAAATTTTCTACCGGCACCCTTGCAGGGGTGGACAAGCAACTGGTAAAGCTTAGTAAGAAACTTCCTGTTCAGATTAAACTCCAGAGAGACAAGCTTATCGCAACTTGATTAAATATAGTTGCGAAATTTCTCAGTTACCAGTAGGCAAAACTTTTGATATCGTGACCCTATGTTGTACCCAGGAACTTCACAGATTTTCCAGGTAAGCGGTAGACAGTCACATAAGCTTGCTTTAGTACATTGACTCTTATTCAAATAATTTCGGATCCAGCTATGAACCGGCCAACTTTCCCCAACATTATTTTCTATTTAACTAGCAGTCAGGACATTAAGAAGAAGAAGGCTTATTACAGGTTCTTGCCAAAGACCTCAAGTAAGTGTAATTGGTGCAATCCCTGTTTCGAGGGTCAGTCTAACTTTCACAAAACTGGTAGAATATAAGAAAAACAAAAGTACTACAGCATGAGAATTACTCCAACACTTGAATAAGTTAAAAAACACTCAAGACTGCACCTTTGAATCTGACGCAGTAGAGAAAGCTACACTGCCTATAAATAAAGAAGACCCCATTCTACGGGCTTTGTCAATAGCTTTCCTTAAAGGTCTATATAGAAACGCGCAACTCGGGTTTTTCACAGAATCTAAACAGATGATAATACACCTTATGTTTTTCCGAAATTTCTGGGACTAAAAATAGCTCTAGGACTTTAGCGTGGTTACTAGAAACAGTAATGGGTCTACATTATGTGCATTAATTGGGGTTCTCCCATGTTGGGTCTATTTGACAGAACACAGGCACAAAATGACTTGGGGACCTTACACTATTAGCACATTTCTGTAACATATCTCCTTCTATAACCTCGATATCCTTTTTATCTTTTTGTGAAACTAACAGAAATAAATGTCGAGGAACCAAATGTCCAGGAAAATAAGAACCTTAAGTTCCAGGGGAAATATTTGGATGCTCTAAAGCTGCATTTATCATGTGTTTTGGACACTGTCGCCTTCTGATCAGACTACCTGTTTAAATTACCATTTTAAAAAGACGGTTCATGGCAAAATAGGCGCTTCTATATTTCTTCTCGTTTAGGTTCAAAAGTACACGGGTTATGGAACAAAAATCAACCCTAATATCTAATCTTTATTTGATGGAAAACCTTCCTACAAGATGTGACACAGTTTTTTCTTACGGGGGGCAAAAGTAACACTAAGGACGGAGGGGAGTCATAAAAAAATGGAACATACAAAAAAAAGAATTAAGACTCATTTATAGAATTACAGATTCATTGTCCCCTGACTAAATGAGATTTACCATGGAACAGATTTAATTCAACACCAAGTCTCTGTCAAGGAAGATCACTATTCTGTCAGAAGTTTTTATTTAAACTATAAAGTAGGTGGCTTTTTCATTAAATGCATTGTTAGACGATACTCCAGCGGCGACTTAAATGAAAATGTTCTATCGCATCCATCACATTTGAAAGATTCCTCACTAGTAAGCAATTTTTGATGCTCATTCAAATTATTTGATACAGAAACGTTTCAATGTGATATATGTAAGAAATCTTTCTACATAACAATTTCTTACATACATCACATTTAAACAATTCCTCGCCAGTGTGGACTCTTTGAAGCTTGTCCAAGGTAGTCACTTGGAAAAAAATTGCGTTTCAAGTATCACGTTTCAACAGTTTTGCATCTGTATACAGTACTTGGTGTCTATTCAAACTTGCTGAATCAGAAAAGCTTTTCTGACATGCACCCCAAATAAACAAGTTTCTCAGATTTATGCACTCTTGGATGTAAATTCAAATCGCCCATCTGAGAAAATCTCTTCTTACAAACTACATTCAGGCTTAGATACAATCAGGCTTTTTCATAGATTGCGTCGTCTGACAACAGGCGAAGATAATTGAATTCAATGAAAACATTTTTCTGGATAAATAACATTCAACTGGTTTCTCTCCTGTATGCACTCTTTGTGCTCATTTAACATTCTAGATTCAGAAAATGAAACAAATTCTTTTATTTAGATGGCTTCTAGCCAGTATACACCCTATGCTCACTATTTAAACTATTTGAATGAGAAAAACATTTTATAGATACATTACATTCGAATGGTTTCTCATCAATAATCACTCTTTGACGCGTGTTTATATACCAGGCTTGGGAGAACCTCTTTTCACATATATCACATTTAAGTGGTTTCTCTCCCATGTCCACTCATCTTATTCAAATTCCTTAATAGAGAGAATGTTTAAATGTGATGCATGAAAGAAATACTTTCTACGTCACAAGTTTTTATATACATCACATTCAAATCCATTCTCACCAGTATGAACTCTTTGATGGTTTTTCAATTTGGTCACTTGAGAAAAGCTTTCGTTGTATGCATCACATTTAAACGATTTCTAGCCTGTATGCAGTCTTTAGTGCCTATTCAAACTTGCTGGATCAAAAAAGTCTTTCTGACATACACCACGAATAAACAATTTCTCATCCGTATGCCCTCTTTGATGTATGCTCAAGTTGCTAATGCATGGTCCAATTGGTCACTCGAGGAAGTTTTGTTGCATGCATAATATTTAAATAGTTTTTATCCTGCATGCAGTCTTTAGTACGGTATCTAATCGAACTTCCTGGATCAGAAAAGCTTTTCTGACATATATCACAAATAAAGAGTTTCTCACATTTTTACATTTTTATGTATTTTTAAATGTCAAGCTTGAGAAATCCTCTTCTCAAATCTATCATATTTAAAAGGTCTCTCTCCTGTATGTATGCAAGAAATGCTTTCTACACCACAGTTTCTTACATACATCATATTTAAACGGTTTCTCACCTGTATGGACTCTTTGATGCTTGTTTAAATTTTTCATTTGAAAAAATAATTTCTGGCATAAATCATTTTAATTCTTTCTCACCAATAAAATCTCTTTGACGGGTGTTCCAGGGACCCATTTTGCGAAAGCTCTTCTTACATACATTTTCACAGGTTTACATACAAGCAGGCTGTTTCTTAGGTTGGGTTGTTAGAAAAAAGGCAGATAACTGAATTAAATGAAATTAATTTTTGAATAAATAGCATTAGAGTGGTTCTCTACTGTACTCACTCTTTGGTGTTGACGCATTTGGTTTGGTTTAGAAAACATTTCTTGCATCTCGATGGTTTCCAAACAGTGTGCACACTTTGGTGCATATTCTAACAACTAGAGTGAGAAAAGCATTTCTTATATAAAAGACATTCGAATGGTTTCTCAGCAGTATTCACACTTTGAAGCAGGTTGAAATGCCAGCCCTTAGAAAACACCTTCTCCCACATATCACATTTAAATGATTTATCTCCTGTAAGCACTCTTCTAATTCAAATTCCTTGACAAAGAAAATGTTTAAATGTGATGTATGTCAGAAATGCTTTCAACATTACAATTTCTTACATACATCACACTTAAACGATTCCTCGTTATGAACTGTGCATGAACTGTATAGTGCTTGTTCGAATTCGTCACTTGAAAAAATATTGGTTGGCAGGAATCACATTTAAGCAGTTTCTAACCTGGGTTCAGTCTGCCTACTCAAAATTACTGGATCAGAAAAGTTTTCTAACATATATCACAAATACACGGTTTCTCGCCTGTGTACTCTTTGATGTAGGTTGAAAAGCCCAATGTATATTCAAATTAGTCAATTTTTGTAGACAAGTTTTTGTAGTATTCATTACATTTAAACGGTATCTAACCTGAATGCAGTCTTTAGCATCTATTCAAACTTGCTGAGACTTTTAGGCTCTTTAGTGCCTATTCAAATTTGTAAATTGGGAAAAGTTTTTGTTGCAAGTTTTAGATTTAAACGGTTTCTAACCTGTATGAAGTCCATAATGCCTGTTCAAACGTGCTGGATCAGAAAAGCTTTTCCGAAATATATAAAAAATAAACAGTTTCTCACTTGTATAAACTCTTTGATGTATATTCAAATGCCAAGCTTGAAGAAACTTTTTCTCACATATATCAGGTTAAAAGCGTTCGACTCAATAGACTGCCCAATACTATGGAGAATCCTGATCTTCTACGGTATTCCTGAAAAGCTGGTTCGCCTTATCTTAGCAATGTACAAAGATACGGAATGCTGCATGAGAACCTCCAAAGGAAATACAAGATATTTCAAAGTGTCAAACAAGGTTGCGTATTGTCTCCATTCTCTTTATTCTCAAAGTGGATTGCATATTCAGGCAAATTGATGGACACGGGATCAAAAATGCAGGCACACTAGTCCAAGATCTCGACTTTGCAGACGATGTTGGATTGATGGAGAAAGACAAAAGCAAACTTCAAGACTTTTTATTTAAGTTAGCCGAAGGAGCCAAGCAGTTTGGGTTAAATATCGATGCCCCCAAAACCAAAGCGATGTCAACCACTAAATCACCGATGAATATCCAGTTGAGGACTGAAAGCATAGAGCAAGTCACCGACTTCCGATATCTCGGTAGCACCCTCTCGTTTAGTGGCGATTCCGAAAAAGAGATGAGAACACGAATAGCCCTGGCAAGCTCGGCATGTTAACGACTTCGACCAGTCTGGAGATCAGCGAAGTACTCACTCCAGCTAAAACTTTGCCTTTTCAGAAGCAACGTCGTTTTGATCTTGACGTAAGCGATGGAATGTTTAAAACTCACAGCTGAGCAGGAAAAACGACTCACTGCATATGAAAACAACTGTCTTCGACGTATGATGAACATTAACTGGAAGGATATGATAACAAATTTGGAAATTGAACACTACAAAAACCAGCCTGATGTCGCTGATGTAGACAGGCAACGAAGATGGCGCTATCTTGGCCATGTTATCCGTATGCCAGGATCAAGACTACCGAATATGCTTCTCCAGTGGCAACCAGACGACACGCGTCAGAGGTATGCCCAAAAAAACGCTTCGCAGGACATATGAGCGGGACGGGACGGGAGAGCCAGAGTGGGAGGACATCTACGCCGCAGCTCATTTGTGGGACGATTGGACGCTGTTAACGGATGTGCCTCTGGAGGTACAAACTTTGAAATTCAATCTACTTGATTGAGAAAAGCATTTCTTTAAATGCGTTACAATCTAATGGTTTCTCACTAGTATGCACTATTTGATACTTCTTCAAATGGTCTACTAGATTAATTTTCTTCTCACATACGTCATACTGAATCGGTTTTTTGTTTGTATGCACTCTTCTGTGCGTCTTCAAATCACTTAATACAGAAAGGTATTTCTTGCATTCGTCATATTTAAACGGTTTCCCATTTGTATAAACTCTTTGTTGCGAATTCAAAGAGCCTGATTCAGAAAACCTCTTGTCACATATATTGAGTTTAAATCGTTCATCTCTTGTATGAACTCTTGGGTGCGCATTCAAACAGCTTGCTTGAGAAGTGTTTCTTACATATGTCACATTTAAAATATAAGTCGACAGTGTTTACTCTTTGAAACCAAGTAATGGATCAGCAAAGCTGTTCTGACATACATCACATACAAACAGTTCCTTACCTGTATCCACTTTTCAATGTATGTTAAAATGGCCCACTTAAGAAAATCCTTTCAGACACATATCAAATTTAAATGGTGTCTCACCAGTAAGCACTTCTCGGAGCCTTTTTAAACTAACTGGATCAGAAAAGCTCTTCTGACATAAATCCCTTATTAACGTCTTCTCACCTGTATGCACACTTTGGTGTATGCTAATATGACCCACTTGTGAAAAGCTTTCTTGCATAAATTACGTTTAAATGGTTTCGCACCAGTATGCACCGTTTGGTGAATTTTCATCCGCTTGACATCGTCCACTTGACAAATTTCTTTCCACATACATCACATTTAAATAGATTTTCCCCAGTATGCACTATTTGATGCGTATTGAAATTGTGCTCTTGAGAAAACTTTACTCATATATGTTATATTTTAATGGTATCTCACCAGTGTGCACCATTTAGCGCTTCTACTTGATTCAGTAAGGTTTTTCTTACATACATAACACTGAAACAGTTTCTCATCCCGTATGCAGTCTTAGGTGAAAATTCAAACCGCTTGCTTGAGAAAACATCCCCTGACATTTGTCACATTCAGAAGGTTTTCTGTTTGTTTCCTTACATCTATTTTCAATTTTGATCGGACTTTAGAGCTTTTCTTACATACATCACGCTCATAATTTTTCAGCATTTTTTACTAAATAATAAACTATAAAAATATATTGACTGATTCTTTAGGCCCCCTTTTTTAGTGTCTAAATTAAACGGATTTCAGTATCTACATGTACTTGCACACCCAATCTGTTAAAAATTAGTGACATGTTCCACAAAACGTCTAGTAAAGACACTTGTAGTAAATAAATATATAAAAAAAATATGTAGTACAGAAAGTAAAGGTCATAAACATAAATTCAACAATAGTGCTTCCAGGGGTCAACTCTTTTGGACTCATAGAATCATAGTGTGGAATGTGAACATATATGATATATAGATGGACATTGCCATTGCCAATTGAACTAATAAGAACACACTCCTTAAGATAAGAAGAACCTAAATTCAGCATATTCCAACAAACAGACTCATTTAACATTGTCAATTTAAAATCAATTTATTGGTAAGGAAAACAGATGCCCTGAGAAAATCTCTGCTTCCATATATCAAATTTATATGATTTCTCTGTTGTATGTACTCTTTTCATCCAAATTCCTTGACAAAGAAAATTTTTAAATGTGACATATGACAGAAATGCTTTCCGCAATCACAATTTATTTATACATCGCATTTAAGTGGTTTCCCACCTAAATAAATTTTATGATGCTGGTTTAAGTTGGTCACTTGAAAAAATGTTTTATGGCAGGCATCACATTTGAACGGTTTCTAACCTGTGTCCAGTCATTAGTGCCTATTCAAACTTACTAGACCAGAAAAGATTTTTTGACATACATCACAAATAAACGGTTTCTCGCCTGTATTCAATCTTTGATATATGTTAAAATCCCAATGTAAATTCAAATTGGTCAGAAATTTTCGTTTTTTGGGCCTTTCAACAGGCATTACATTATATAAATAACTGTTGCGTTGGAAACTCAACAATCTTATATATGCTATGCATGACATCATATAAGAAAATACTTATATAATGCCATGTATGATGTCATAAGAAATGATTATATGATGTAATAACATAGTACATGACGTCATTTACCTTAGTTTCTTTCAATTGTTCAGGTGGTGGGACAAAAACTTCTTTTTCTTCTAACGATTTATCTAGTCCAAGTCTTTTATTTTAAAAGGTATGGAAGGCAATGACGACCACCTTTGTGTCTTCTAATTGTTCTGGTGGTGGGACAAAAACTTCTTCTTTTCCCTTGGCTTGTCTTTTTTCATTATGAAAGACGTATCGCCGAACCTTTTGTTCCGTTAAATTGTTCAGGTGGTGTATAAAATATTCTTGAATGAGATAGATTCGATTGGCTAATGGATACAAACTGACTTCAAATGGTCAAATAGTTTTTCTGTAAGTGGGGTTGTTTTCTTTGGCATGATTCCTGAAGAATTTTTTATGGGACAAACCCCAAAATCTCAGCCACTACAAAAACTTTTGAAATTAAACAATAACAAGTGTAATTTTCATATGTTTACCTTTTAAAAAACTTGTTTCAGTAAGCAAATATCCTAAAATCAGAATATTATGCAATGAAGAATCCGAATTCCATTTTTTTGTCAACATTTCATCTTTAATTTATTAGGGAAAAATATGACTACCAAAAATACGGATGGGAGGAACAAAGGTCTGGAGGGTATATCTGCCTTTGCCCAATAGTAATTTATGCCCATGTTTCTTTTTTTCAGACCATATTTTTTTGCAGTTCATGGTGTGAAAAGTAAAAGAAAAGATGTTTTTCTTGTTATATATTTCTTTTTGAAAAAGGTCAAGCAATTAAGGAGGTCTGGTCTGGTCTTAAGGATTCTATTAATGCTCATTTATAAAACTTAGCACATTTTTACTCATATTACAAAAACTTGAGAAAAACTTTTTTTTTGTTCCAATGGACATGAACTTCGAAAAGCGCAGTGCATTTAAAATAGAGGAAAATACAAGAATAATGATCACGAAAAACGCTAAATTTAAAATTGCTTCTCGACGGGGTAAGAATACCTTTTCAGGTATTAAGCTTGCCAAAAATACTTGTCTAAGACTCAAATATAAAATAAAAGACTATTATGTAGAAAATGAACAAAACACTTCTGCCACAAAAAAGGTTCTGCCACATAGTAGAGTGAATTTTAAATGCTGGTCTCAGTGAAGAGAAGGTGGCTTTGCTGTTGTACAACTTCACCAGCAACATGTCAGGACGTTTTGAAGGAGTTCAAGGCCGTATGAACAGAATTTTTAGAAGGAAAATTCGATACTTTTGTCGTCTGGCACACCGCGGAAACAACATCGTGGAATATATTTGTGAATCTTCAAGCCTTGTCAAGAACATGTTCGGCACTCTTCGGGTTCTTCATTCCTTCTTCACTGGAGGCACTATGCACTTTACCTATTACACAGAAGCCATGGAAAACGATGAAGGCAAGCTTCAGATGAAAATTCTGTCAGTAGCAAAATAGTGTGCCAGGCATAAGGCTTTACACTGACACCAGAAGTAAAGCCCAGAGCCTCAGTGTTGCTACGATGCGATTTAATTTCATCTACCCACTGAGCTTCATGAGACTTTTGATGAAACAAACCAAAAATCTCATTGTTTGTCTCCAAGCTGAGATCCTTGACATTCTGGCTGCTACTCAATTAATGGAAGCAAGCATAATATCATTTGCAGATATCACTGATACAGGCATCGAAAGCCAGATTGAAGCATCAGTGATTCTCCCTTAGAGTATGGTTTCAAATCTTAAAACAGAATCTATTCACCTGGAGGATTACAGCCCAGAAACAGACTTAGGCCGCCAACAAAGAACACGCTCTAATCCAGCAAAGATTTAAAGATGTGACACCTCCATCAGATACCCGCATCATGACATTCAAGGAGCTCTACACTTGGGATATGCAATCAGTCAAAGCAGTTCTAATCTCAGAAATGAAAAAGACTGTGAGAGACATGAAAACAAAATATTTCTTATTGTTGAGTACCTTGTCAATTGTGAACTCACTGAGTGCAATAATTTCGTGCAAGCATTCCCCATACTGAGCCTGATAACAGAGGAATTCGAATCTCAACTACGTCTCTTCAAATAAGATACTGAAGAATGGCTCATTGACAGAACATTCAAGAAAACTTTAACTATTGCAACAGAACTGAAACATTTTCTCCTGTTAGTACGGAAAGCATTCTAGATGGCAAAGACTGTCCCTTTGACATCAGCCAAAAGAGAAAGAATATTTGGCAAGTTCAGGTCTGTGTAAACTGTTCTTAGGTCTATGATGAATGAAAAACGACTAGATCACCAGCTGACACTAGCTTGTTAAAGTGATTTTTGGGCCAGTGCAACTTGTCTAAAATAGTTAAAAAGTAGAAAGGAGTGAAAACTCACCGAATTTTTCTCTAATCATGATCTTATGCATGTTATAGGACTGCTACATATGAAATTATATATAAAAGTAAATGTGGTTTTTTCTTTTCCATTTTTTGTTAAATTTGGTGAAAATCATACAGCAATTTGGTAAAATCAACCAAGTTTGCCCCTCCAATAAAAGAGGTTTGGTGCAAAAGTCCCCTTTTTAATAGTCGAAAGTGATAAGACGGCAACTAACGCCCCTCCCACGCCCACCATTTCCCCAAACACATCAAATAAAAACTTTGCTATTTTGTCCAACAAAATTTTCCGGAAATTATGTCTTTGAGGATGAAAACCCCCCTCCCCTCACAGTCCTCAGGGCAAGGGTTGTAAGTTATGCCCTGGGGGCAAATAAGGTTTATATACAAAGGGTGATCTAAGAAACTTCGAAAATGGCTCATTCGATTCCAAATTAAAGGGGCTAGTGCCCCTTTTAATAGTCATCAAAAGTGATTGGAGGGGGAACTAACCCCCTCACACACCCACCATTTCCCCACACATCCAATGAAAATTTGAGATAGCTATTGGGTTCAACATAGTTGAAAGGTCCAGACATTATGTCTTTGAGGACGACAACCCCCCACGGCCCTAAGGATAAGGGTTGTAAGTTATGTCCTGGGGCCATATAAGGTTTTTTACAGAAAGAGTGGTCGTATAAACTTCGGAGGAGCTCACTGGATTGGTAATCAGAAGTTCTAGGAATACCCTTTTTAAGATTCAAAGTGATTGGAAGGCAATTGCACCCCCCCCCCTCCTCAAAAACATATTTTCTATCTGGAGATCAACTACGCTAAACAAAGTGGCTAACTCAAAATTTTGTTTGGATGTGTTTGGGGAAATTGGGGGCGGGGGGGCGGGGCTAGTTGCCCTCCAATCACTTTCGACTATTAAAAAGGGCACTAGCCACTCCAATTTCCAATCGAATGAGCCCTTTTCGAAGTTTCTACAACAAGTCCTTTGATATGAAGTGCCGGGTATGGAAAAAAAACACATTGTGCCCACATTGTTCTTTACTTCAGCATTGCCTATGATATTAGATTATTGAATAGAGTACAATTTCTAACAACAACTGTCTACTATGCTTCAAATTTTTAGTTTTCTTTTTTAAGGTTTTTGAACTATTTTAATCCCTTATCAAAATATATACAAATATTTTTGCAATTATCATTTTTTTGCTCTTTAAGCAATTTAATGTCTTTTCATACTGAGGCCTAGCAAGTCCAATTTCTAACAACAATTTCTACTCAGCTACAAACTTTTAGTTTTTGTTTTTAAGGTTTTTGAATTATTATAATCCCTTGTTAAAATATATACATTTTCGAAATTACTGGTTTTTTTAATGTCTTTGCAATACTGATGTATATAAGAATGACGTCACTCACAGAAACATTTTTTTCCGAAATTAAGGCTCTTAACAAATTTTTCATAAACTTTTTACAAAGCTAGATTGTTTTTTAGGCCAGAATATCTCAGGATGTCAATTTTCCCAAAAAAAAGGAGGCGTTTTAGAGACAAAATAAATACATAATACATACACAATTATTGCTCACTTATAAAGATAGTATAGATCATATATTCCATTGATATTTTGTATTTGGTGATGCTATATGTATTCTTTGTCAAAAAGTTTTTTGAACTGATTTCATGGCCCTTGGGAAAATCCTCCTGTCTAAATGATTTCAATAGAATTGTTTAACTAGGATGTCATGTATGGGTTGACTAGGTCATGTAGGCTATGGGTTAGTATATTCCAAGACTCTGCTCAAACCAAAAATGTGCACTATAATTAGACTCTGCTGTTAACTATCAGTAAATATTAGATAGTTAGTATTTTATTTGGCTATAATATTCAAACTAATGACATGTTAGTGAGACATTTTAGACATACCCAATGGTGAATAATCAAATTTTTATATGGTAGCTTATATAAGTTTTATGCTGTCATAATTTTTCAATAAATATTAGCTGTTAAACTACTTGGTATCTTGCTTTTACAAAGTGGTTCAAGACTGCATTATAATTTAGTTATAAAAAAAAAAAAAAAAAAAAAAAAAAAAAAAAATTTATTCTTAAAGTAGGTTGTATAATTTTTGGCCTGTGAAATTATACCTGCCGGTTGCAGATAACCAGAGAAAAGGCAAATTATTTAAAAACACCCCTTTTCCATTGATATAATCAATTTTTATGTTTGCCTAAAAAGAATGCAAATAATTGGTCAAGTCATTGTCTCTCATAGTTTTCAAAAATATAATGAATTTCTTGAAGTAATCTACTTAATAATAAGACAAAGAAAAGGCCAATTGGAACTTTTCAAATCCTTAAAATTCATTAAGCTGGATCACTTTCCACTAGCATTCTAAGTTGACTTTTAAAGTCTAGCTGATTCTTGTCTTCTTGAAAATAACAGCCTGGCAGCTTTCTGCTACTTCCAAATAATGCAATAAACAAACAAAGTTAAGCTAGGTTTGCTTTGCAGCTCATAAAATGGGTCTATTATTTGCAGATGTTTTCAGAAGATGAAGGAAATTGGCTTTTGTCAATAGGTTCGTTTTTTAGCACTAAGATCTTTCATCAATGCAAAGATTATCGTTTTTGCAACTCATCTTTGTTCTAAGATCTAACAGCTCACTGATGTTAGCAAAAAGCATGGAAGACACCATCTTTCTACCATATAGAACTATAGGTGCGTTTTTTCACTCATCAATGTGCTAAGAAAAAACAGGCCTAATGATGAGAGAACTTGATGATATTGTTCTCAGACCACTGATCAGAGCAGAATGATTAAAGACGTATGCACAAAAATGGCAAAAGATGTAAGATACAGTTTCAAAGATTTCACTTTTAAGCGTTTTCTGAAAAAAGATGTAAGATCCTAGCACATTGCTGAGTGAAAAAAGGCCCTAATGACATTAAATATTTTGCTGAATTTTTGCTAACAGCATTTTTGCACAAGCTCTTTAAGATGTAAGTTTGGTTGAGCATGTATCAATGCTAATTGTTGGATAAGAGGGAAGACTGGATTAAGACTTCTTTATATATTTTTTTTTCAACTGGTAAATCTCTTTATGGTTTCATTGTTTGGTAGGCTATAGGTGTAACTGAAAAAAAGCTTTACATAATCCAGCATACCTAGGTCTGTTTTTAAGAAGGAAACACTGAACACAAAAAAGTGGCAGAACTTTGTTGAGTGGTGCACAGTCAGGTAATCTTCCCTCCCCTCTAAAATTCCATCAAACCTCCTCCCCCTACAAGTTGGTCAAATATAGCATTAAATAACAACAATTGTTTGTTTGTTTGTGTTTTTATAGATCCAGAGCATTGAGGATCTTTAAACAAATATTTTGAAGCCCCTTTTCTTTATAATTTTTGTGCTATGAAAGTGAAGCCTTGCAAAATTGGGCTTGTGCTCTAATACAACATAAATGGGTTCTGAGCCTCTCTCTTATCCTTTCCTGACTTATTAATGCTTAAAGATCTATGAATCTATTAAAACCCTTGATATGGTCTAAATTGTAATGCAATTACTGGAACTTTATTTTCAAAAACTAAAGTATTTGAAGCTCAAAATTAAGGTTTAATGTTTTTTTTAGAACTCAGACTTGTAGACTATTTGTCATGAATGCAATCTTCTAAGTTGATATATTTGATTTGCGCTATCTTCTTGGTATATATGTTGATAAAATTCCAGTTTAACTACTTTCTACTATTTGGGAACAGGGCAAGGTTAGCAAAATGAACCATGCAGGGATGGTTCCACAGACTAAAGTTTGCCCTGGGATGGTATTTTGAAGTGCTTACCTCCTCTCTTTCTCCCTCTAGAGTGTAGTGACTTGTGATGACCTTTCAGAATCTTAGTGTTATAAAAGTAAAAGTGATACCATGCAAAATGGATCTTCTGCTTAAAATCACAACTTTCCTCAATCCTAATTTCTGAGGTTTCAAAGATCTGCAAATATATTTCCTAAATTCAGAAAAAAAACTAATTGATATGGTTTAAAATTCTATTCAAACAACAGGAATTGTATTTGGTAAACTAAAACCAGAGAAAAAGGAATTGATGACTGGAAATTAAGGTAAATATTGTTTTGTCAAAAGTTCAATAGGCTAGTTATAGACATGTCAGGTAGGCACTTTTCTAAGGCTTAAAAATCTTAAGAGGATTAATATAGAAGCTTGATAATACCTTCCCAGAGCGTGTTTTTGGCCCAGGATGTATTACTGAAAATGTCATTTTCCTAACGCCTTTCCAAGATAGAAAAAAGCAGGTAAACTAGAATTTTACCACCAAAAACATACTCTGGGAAGATGGTGTCAAGCTTTTATGTTGACCCTCTCTAGATCTTTAAGTCCTAGAAATTTGTCCACTTGACATGCAAGGCCGTACCCAGGATTCTTTTTTTTGGGGGGGGGGAGGGGTTACACAAAGAACCTCAAAAATTTGTTTATATCCATTTGTGTTACGTTTTTACAAGTCAGACAAACATTTTTTTGGGGGGGGAAGGGTCAACCCCCCCCCCTGGGTACAGCCTTGTTGACAGGTCTGAATTGAAATTTTTACAAAAACAACATTTTACCTTAATTTTCAGTTATCAGTTCCTTTTTCTCTGGTTTTAGTTCTGAAAATGCAATTTCTGTTATCTAAGTAGAACTTTAAGTCTTGTCAATGTTTTCTTTTCAAAGCTTAGGAAATGTTTTTGCAGATTTTTCAAACTTCATAAATTGGGATTGAGCAAAGTTGTAAAGCTGAAAATAGTTTTCTAGTACTTCATCTAAGCAAAAGATCTATTTTGCTAGGTTTCAATTTTACTGTTCAACACAAAGATTTGTAAAGGTTATCAAAAGTCACTGCCCTCTACAGGTAGAAGTAGTGGAGGTAGTTCTTACAAAATACCTTCCTGGGGAACACTTTAGTCTTGAGAGCCATCCATGGAAGTTTCATTTTCCTAACCTAACCCCTTTTCAAGATAGCACTATGTACCTAAACTAGAAATTACCAAAATATAAACCAGGAAGAGAGTGCAAATCAACTAAGTCAACTATGAAGATTGCTTTCATGACAAATAGCCTATCAATCTGAACTTAATAAATAAAAATATTAAACCTTAATTTTGAGCTTTGAATGCTTTAGTTTTTGAAAACACAATTTCATCAATTGCACTTCAATTTAGATCATACCAAAGGTTTATTCCTAAATTTAGTTAATAGATTTACAGATTTTAAGACACCAATAATTTGGGATAGGACAATAGCAATACACAAATCACATCTTGTGTTGTGTTTGAGCAAAAGACCAATTTTGCAGGGTTTCACTTTCATAGCATAAAAATTGTTAACAGTCAGTGGCCTCTGAAGATAGGATTGCCTAGACTAGAGGCAAGAGCTTCAAAATATTTTCCTTAAAGATCCTTGGTACTCTTGTTCAATTCTTAGGAGTTTCATTCACCAAATATTTAACAATCCCTGGTAATATTCTACTTTAGTTACTTTTGGCTATCTTGGAAAGGGTTTAGATTAGGAAGATAAAACTTTCAGGGATGGGTCTACAGTATGCCCCAGGAAGGTATTTTAAAGTACCAACCTCCACTCCTTCTCTCTCTAGAGGGTCTTGAAACGTGCCTACATGACAGGTCTATACCTATTACAATTTTGACAAAACAACATTTTACCTTAATTTTCAGTTACCAGTTTCTGTGTCCAGTTTTTTTAGTTCTGAAAATGCAATTCCTGTTATTTGGTAGAACTTTAAGCCATATCAATGTTTTTTTTTCAAAATTTTGGAAATGTATTTGTAAATCTTTAAAACCTTATAATTTGGGATTGAGCAAAGTTGTGAGCTGAAAACAATTTTGTTGTACTTCATTTAAGCAGAAGATCCTTTTTGCAAGATTTCATTTTTATAACATACAGATTTTTAAAGGTCATCAAAGGTCAGGACCCTCTGGAGGGAGAAGGAGTGGAGGTGAGTACTTCAAAATACCTTCCCAGGACATAATTCAGCCTGTAAACCAATCTCTGAAAGTTTAATTTTTGTAACCTAACCCCTTTCCAAGACATTCAAAAGTAGCTAAAGTAGAATTTTACCAAATCCCCAAATAACAAATAAGCCTAAACAAACTCATGTGGTTGTTTGAAGACTGAAACCTGCATTATGTTGTTGTTGTTTGGGGTTTGATGCATTCAACCAATAGGTCATTTGCATTTTTATCACTCAAATATTTTGTACTTTCTGTAATTACTAGCTTGCCTGGGTGTCACTTCAATCAATATTCACTGAACTTGATCATGTATCACTTATCTTGCTATTGGTAAGGGGTTGTTCACCTTCAGCAACTGCCTGCATTGAAAAACAGGAATCAAATACAGCAACTAAAGTACATATACAACACAATTATAATAAATAATACATTTTTACATTATAACCTGTCACATACTTCCAGATATAGAAATTCAATTAGATAAAATATTAAAAGATAAATAAGGATAATAACAACAAATAAACTAGAAAAAAGGATAACTCTAAAATAAAATAACATTGGAAGGGGCATCATGGCATGCAAGATTAAAATAATATGGAGCCATCTACCATGTATCTTGCTAATTATAGGGATTATTCACCAGCAAAACCTGCCAGCAATTATAAACAGGAACCAGAATGATACATTTACTTTATCAAACAGCAAATATAATGCTTATACAAGGCAATTATAATAAATAATATATATAACCAGTAACCCAGATCAAAATATAAACAAATAAGGCAACTCTAAAAAAGAAACATGCAGTAAAAATTTAGGGAATGAGCCATACCAGTTGTCTTAGCTAAATTACTTAATATGTTTTTGTTTTGTCATACAAGGTCAAATTCAAAGAAAAACAGTTGAAAAATAACTAGTCTTGTCCCTGAGGAGTGGCTAACTTAGGTCTATGCAGCCCAATGATAGTACTTTCTGGGCTAGGTACAGACTCCTTTCCATTTTGTTTTGCCAGGGAGCAAGCATTCTGGTCACTGCTGACATTGTGGGAAGGAATGAACCTTCACTATTTAGGTTTTCAACTAATTTATTTAGGCTACAGAATGCATTTTGATAATGTTTTGTGCTAACTTAGAAAGCAGTTCACAAATAGATGTAATAGCCTGAGTTAGATCAGAGATCTGCTTTGCAACACCTTCAAACATGGCCATGTACCTCATGTTGAATTCCTTAACTGGAGGCTGATTAGGAATCAGTGGAGGGAAGGAGTCTGTGTGTACCATGGGGATGTGTCCTGTATGTTTAGGAAGTTCTTTCTTCAAGACCTCAGCAGCAGTCCTCATGGGGACATTATTGGTGAAAGAGTAAGTTACAATTGCTTTCTTCTCCATGAATACTGGGCACTCCTTAGCACTAGCAGCTTGGTTACCATTGCAGTTAGGGCCCTTGAGTACCTGATCCTCCTTAACTGTTTTAGATTGGGGACATTCATCAAGGGTGTGTTGTCCACTACAATGTAGACATCTTCTGCCTCTGCAGCAATTTGAAGCCATGTGGCCAAAACCTTGGCAATTGATGCACTGTATTGCCCAGGGAATAAACTGCTTAACTGTATACCTTGCACCCCAAACAGAGATTTTCAGAGGGAACTGAACATCCTGATTAAAGGTACAAACCAAAGGAATAACTGATGGGCTTGGGTTTTTAAAGGCCAATGTCACTTGTTGTATTTTGTTGTCAACTTGGACCTCCTTGACAAAATCATCCAGATGGGTGACCTCCTCAGAAAGGATAAATACAATGCCTTTTCTGTTTCTGATTAAAGCAGGTTTAGAGCTAGGACCAGGCACAAACTTTACTTTACATCCATTTACTGCTATATCTGAAATAGAAAGTATAGCAGCAGCTACTGACAGGTTCAAAGCTATAATGATAATGGAGCCATCTGGTCTAAGTCTTTCTAACACTGAACCATAATGGCCCCTGCACTCATGATTTTGGAGATGTTGAAACAGTTTTTTTGGCAATAACTGTTTTACTGCCTAATGCCAACAACCTAGGCCTACTGGTCTCATTTTGACCTTCAACACCTAAAGCCAAAATCCCTACACTAGAGCTATTAGGGTCAGGGGTGACAGGACTACTAACTGCCCTGTCAGTCATCACAAATGAAACTTCAAAGGGTTAAAAATAAACAGGTAAAACAGCAAAATCAAATCACATCACAAAAAAAAATTGTACAATAAATAAAACAAGTAGGGCCTAACCTACGCTACAAGCAGAGGGGGGCCCTCAGTCAATAATAAATTAAGCAAGCAAAATAAATAAAAAGCAGGCACAGCACTAAGTTTCAAAGCAGGGTGAAAAAGGGTTTGATAAGCACTCTCAAGCAATTTGGTAGTTGCAATATGTAGGAATCTGAGAAAATTTGCAGCAAGCACATTAACAGTCAAAGCAAGCCAAACGCCAAAAAATGCACAACAAAACGAGTGTAAATACACCAGGGACCCCAAACGACAGAGCTTCTTGTGTTTTAATCAACAAACCGTGGCACAGAGCTATCCCTACAAGGGAAATAGCAATTTTAACTAGGCTATATTTGGTTCATTTCAATTCGTCTTTTCTTCGGTTTTCACTAAATTACGTCCCCAAATTCTAGTAATGCGTTCCATTACTTTTTCGGATAAGTAGGATTATTGATCCAAGCGTTTCATGAAGGTGGACCTGACGTCAGAGGTTAGTCGGATAAGTAATGGAACGCTCAGGCTTAGTAAGGGAAACTCAGCAAAAACATATCCATAAATCTTAATATGGATGTCAGCTAAACTTTAATAATGAATTAAACAAAGGAAAAAGAAACTTGTTTTTCAAGAATATTGTCAAAACTCCAAATTAAAAATATATTTAGCACTAGTTAATGTAGCTAAAGTACCACTAGTTAAATGCATTGAAACATTGTATATAAATAGGAAGGAGACACATAACTCTTTCACATCACTTGAAACAAAGCTCCGGGTCAAATTTTCTAACCCCCCTCCCCATCAAAACACTTTCTAATGATTCTGATGTGTTGCTTCTTCCCTTTTCTATTTTTGTGCCAGTAATTCTGTGAATGTAATATTAGCAATGCAAAAATTTTTGCAAAAGAAGCAAAGGTCGGAAGCCACATTAAACCTTAGAACCCAGAAAAATCGGACGTGTTAATTGCTATCTAAATTCCGTTTTTTAGAGTTTCAATTAATATTGGCCTGAGCCACTCATTATTTCCAGTTCGCTATTCTAAAATATGTAATTTTTCCAACTTTTACACTAAAAGAAGATATTTGTGAAAAAATACCATCAAGAGGGTATTAATCGAACTGGAAAAACGAGTGAAACATTCCTAAAAGCCATAAATTTTTGAAAATATAAATTTCGGAAATGATATTCAGCAACAAGAAAAAAGGTATTACCCCGCAAAATCTTCGTGGACATGGCCCACAATCTTGAACTGAAAAATCTCTTTCCGCTTAACATTCCCCTTCGAGAGTCCCAACGGAACATTCTTCTCCCATAAAAAACGATGCAGCTGAAGAGTTTTAATTTATTATCGAAGAAGTAAAAAAGTCACAAAACAAGTTCAAAATTATTTGAATGACAAGAAATACTTCCGTCTTCTGAACTACTGAATTCTGATATCAATCAATCAGTTTAATTAGGCTAGATAATTTATCAGTTTTTTTGTGATTTGTTTTTTGCAGAAACTTCTCTCCATTAATTGTATATATACTGTAGTTAGACCCATTTAAAACGAAAACACTAGCTATACAAACTGGCTATATAAAAATAAAACACATTTGCTACACGAAATAAAAGAAAAAAAACAGAGAAAAAATGTATGAATGGAAATAAAGGACAAAACAATTGCCTCCAAAAACAGACACACCCCTGGAAAATTCGCCTCTCAAAAAAATTATTTTAAATTATCATTTTTCTGAATCAACTTCTATTTAAGATTGTAAAAAGCCAACCATTATCTGTAAACTTACAATTTATATTCTGAATAGTTTTGCATTACGATCCCTGAAAACCTACCCGGGCATAGTCTATTCTTCCCAAGAAATACTCCCCCTACCTAGATAGAAAAAAACATCACACGGAAATCCCTCCACCCTGAAAATGTCATCCCAAATGTTAAATGAAGAGAAATTAAGACAAATAAATAGAATGAAGAAAACATAATTTTTCTTAAGCTACTAGGAAGGAGGGGTGTTGTAACATATAAAGGCGGTTAAAGAGGTGCTATATGCACCTCTCAACCTTTCGTGTAAACTAAAACTTATTGCTTCGTGTAGACTAGGCATGAATAAAGAAATTTTACGATCAATGCAAAACATTTTCTTTAATTCCTTTTAAACTTTTATTAAACTAAAATACTTTGATTCATATTCAATAAATATTTATACCATTGTGAGTACGTGTGCATCAGCTATTTTGAAGGAGAGGTGTCAGCCATTTCTTAGTTAGGGCAGCCAGATACCTCAAACACTGCACTTTCATGCCCAAATTTATTAACTCCTTGAGCTATCCAAAAATTATGGCATGATCTCTTGTGAAAAAACATGGGGGGGGAGAGTAGAAATTGATGTCTAATTTTAAGTAATGTCCAGGAATATTTATAATTAACACATTCATTGTTGATGTGCCGGAAAGGAGAGGTTCTGATAATTTTGACCATCATATTACGATAACCATTCTCTATGCACCATCAATTATTACATTAGCGGGTTTCCTGGCACAAATGTGGAAGACAATCATAATAACAGAGGACCAAAAGGAAAACAATTTCTTTTCTTTATGTTTAGATCAGTTTCAGTTATGTTTATTCATTTCTTTATGTTTAATTCAAACTATCATAATAGCAAAGGATCACGAGGAAAACACTTTCTTTTCTTTATGTTTAAGTCAGTTTCAGTTATGTCAATTCGTTTCTTTATGTTTATTTCAGACGATCATAATAACAAAGGATCGCAAAAAAAACAACTTTTTTCTTTATGTTTAATTCAGTTTCAGTGATGTTAATTCATTTCTTTGTGTTTAATTCAGACGATTATAATAAGAAAGAATCACGAGGAAAACAATTTCTTTTCTTTATGTTTAATTCAACTTCAGTTATGTTAATTCATTTCTTTACGTTTCATTCAGACGATCATAATAACAAAGTATCACGAGGAAAACAATTTCTTTTCTTTATGTTTAATTTAGTTTCAGTTATGTTAGTTCGTTTGTTTATGTTTAATTCAGACGATCATAAACAAAGGAGAACGAGAAAAACAATTTTCTCTTCTTTATGTTTAATTCAGTTTCAGTTATGTCAATTCGTTTATTTAGGTTTAATTTAGACTATCATAATAAAAAAGGATCACAAGGAAAAAATTTCTTTTCTTTCTATTTTGTTCAGTTTCAGTTATGTTAATTCATTTCTTTTTGTTTAATTTAGACGATCATAATAACAAAGGATCATTTTCAACTAGGATACTAAAATCTTGAACATAATCCAACTCTAGAAGAGTTTTACTTCTGATAATTTTGATCATTGTATTACGATAACCATTCTCTATGCACCATCAATTATTACATTAGCGGGTTTGCTGGCACAAATATGGAAGACAATCATAATAACAAACGACCAAAAGGAAAACAATTTCTTTTCTTTATGTTTTGATCAGTTTCAGTTATGTTAATTCATTTCTTTATGTTTAATTCAGACTATCATAATACCAAAGGATCACGAGGAAAACACTTTATTTTCTTTATTTTTAATTCAGTTTGAGTTATGATAATTCGTTTCTTTACGTTTAATTCAAAAGATCGTAATAACAAAGGATCACGAGGAAACCAATTTTTTTTATGTTTAATTATGTTTCAGTTATGTTAATTCGTTTCTTTATGTTTAATTCAGACGATCATAAAAACAAAGGATCACAAGAAAAACAATTTCTCTTCCTTATGTTTAATTCAGCTGCACTTATGTTAATTCGTTTAGTTATGTTTAATTCAGACGATCATAATAAGAAAGAATCACAAGGAAAACAATTTCTTTTCTTTATGTTTATTCAGTTTCAGTTATTTTAATTGATTTCTTTTTGTTTAATTCAGACCATCATAATAACAAAGGATCACGAGGGAAACAATTTCTGTTATTTATGTTTAATTCAGTTTCAGTTATGTTAATTCGTTTCTTTAGGTTTAATTCAGACGATCATAATAACAAAAGATCAAAAAGGAAACAATTTCTTTTTCTTTATGTTTAGTTCAGTTATGTTAATTCATTTTTTTTTGTTTAATTCAGACGATCATAATAACAAAGGATCACCAGGAAAACAATTTCTTTTCTTTATGTTTTGTTCAGTTTCAGTTATGTTAATTCGTTTCTTTATGTTTAATTCAGACGATCATAATAACAAAGGATCACGAGGGAAACAATTTCTTTTCTTTGTGTTTAATTCAGTTTCAGTTATGTGATTTCATTTCTTTATGTTGAATTCAAACGATTATAATAGCGAAGGATCACGAGGAAAACAATTTCTTTTCTTTATGTTTAATTGAATTTCAGTTATGTTAATTCATTTCTTTATGTTTAATTCTGACGATCGTAATAACAAAGGATCAAAACAAAAAAACTGTTTTCTTTATGTTTAATTAGTTTGATTCAGTTTGTTTTAAGTTGATAAAGGTTTCCGGATGTGAAATCCGAATAATCCGATTTCCTTCACATTAACATTTTATTTTTGGTTTTGTCCACTATTTTGTTTTAAAATATTACATCTGTGTTTCTATATTTTTATTTGTTTCATTCATTAAACTTCTAACAATTTCTTCAAATGTCTCGAGGAAAGCTGGCCCATTCGAGTAAAAGATATTCAAGTCTGAGAGGCTGAAAACAATACCCCTGGAACTAGCACCTGTATTATGATAAAAATTAAATACATTATGCCCCATCCCCCCACATAGTACCTCCATTATAAAATACTTTATGTTGAAAAAAAAATTATGCTCATTTTCCCCGATTAGAATCCTTAGCACGATCATACCACACGGGAAAGGACCTAGATTTTCTTGCGGTTTCTATCGAAGAAGGTTTAAGGAATTTTGAACTATTGTTTTCCCACGTGACCTGCAAGTGGTAGAAACTCTTAAAAAGGATAAAACAACTTTAAAGTTAAAAAATCATAGCTACAGAACTTCTATGCAGTAAAAAAATTTGAGACTTGGAGTCTGTTATTGAATTAAATAAAAAACAAGTTCATAATAACTGAAAGTAAGGAGCAGCTTCAAAACTCCAAATGAACAGAAATTATTCCTTTTATGAAGGGGTTGCCCTCTCCTCAATACCTTGCTCTTTACGCTAAAACTTTTAGCACTTTTACAATATCTTTATATTCGACTCTTGTGGTAACGACTCTTGTGTTTTAGGAGCCATTCTTAAAAATATTGGAACAAATAGTCAAACTTATCGTAAAAAGCAGGGTATTGAGAAGGAAAGGAACCCCTTCGATTAAGGAATGATTTTTATTCGTTTTGAATTTTAATATTGCTTCTTACTTTCAGTTTAAAAAAGAAACTTGTTTTTACTTAACTTCCGATTGTTTTTCAAATGATGAGTGTAAATCTGGCTCACCCTCCATGAAAAATTCCCTCCCCTCTTGGGAAACTCCTCCGTGAAAATTTCCTCCAAAGTAAAATACATTTCCCCCGTAAAATTGCCACCGGACAATACCATAAGTGATTAAAATCTCACCTCCCCCCATCCTGCAACATTTCTTGCAGACAATTCAGCCTAAAATATCCTGCTCAGCCTACTTTCATTTGAAAAAATATTTTAATTTCTAATCGTTTTCTCGACCATTTTGGGAATCCCCCTTTCCATGTATCTTTTTTTCTGGAAATCCAAACACGCTGAAAATAGCCCGCAGAATTTCCCCCCGACACATCTTCATATTCAAAATTGAGTAGGTAACGAGATAGTAAGACCAATAAAATAATTTCAAATGAAAATTCTGTCAAATCTAACTAGTGTAAAATTACCCCTCTCTCTTTTACCACCGATAAATATCCCTATGGAAACCAACCCCAACCACCCTCCCCCCCCCCCCCCGAAGAAGGCATCTATACTTTTCAATAACAAATACTATAGATAAACAATGAGCAAATTTCATATCTTACTGGCGTTTCCTCACGGGATCTGAGGGGTCGTGGTGCAAATAGAGACAAAGTTATTGAATCTTTCAACTAGTCTCAACAAAATTATTTTGTCAAATTTTGTCCGACAACTTTGGGAAAAGAGGAACAAGGGATGGGGGCTAATTGTCCAATCTTTATGGCCACTCCAATCTTTTTGGTCACTTAAAAAGGGCACTAGAACTTTTCATTTCCGTTTTAATTGCACCCTCACCTAATTTTCCAGGACCATTATTTCGATCACTAAAAAAAAAAAAACTTCCGTAATCTTTCTTTTGGTAACGAAAACACACAAAATTTAATTTCTTTGTATATAAAAGCTTGAAACTTTTGCAACAGGGTTCTTTTATACTCTGTATCTGATGGTGTATTTTTCATTAAGATTTCTTGACTTTTAAAGGGTTATTTCAGCACCAACTTTTCGATAAATAAAAGTTCAAATAGAGATAAATTCTTTTAATAGACAGTGATAAATTTCACAAAAATACTAGATATTTTGGTCGCACGTGCAGTGACCATCATCAGTAGTATCACTAATGCTGACGGCCACTGCATATGTAACCGAAATATCCAGTATTGCTTTAGAAATTTATCCCGGTCCATTAAAATTAATGTATCCCTATTTGAACTTTTATTTATCGTCATGAAAAGGCAGTGTGGTCTTCGGAATTATTCCCCCTATTCGTAAAGCAGGCAGATTTTCTCAGATCTCGTAAGTTTTGATGGATATCACTATACTTGAGGAATTTTATATATTTGGAATCAACATAATATGTGTATTTTTTGTACGCAACTACTGATATCGAAATTCCGTTTTTTCAAATTTCTGTTACTATTTAGCACAGCCGATCGTTACTTAGAGTCCGTTGCCACGAACTGTTTAAAAACAAATGATTAATAATTTATTTGGCAAACAAAACTGTCACTTTCCCGTATAGTGTGAGTTATTTATTGTTTTGTTTTCATTCATTTTTATTATACCATCTTTATTTTTATTGTTTTGTGTTTACTTGCTCTGTCTGTTTGTTTCTTTTTTCTTCTGCTTTCTCCTGTTTTCGGCTCCCACAAGCTATGCTTTTGAGTCGAAGATAATAAACTGATTATTATTTTTTTAATATATAAATTAATTTATTGACTGATTGAAGGGTCAAAAGAAGTGTTTAGAAGCTTTAGTGATTTGCATCTTTAGGCAGTCTAGAACGTATTGCGATCTCTCTCAAAATAATTGGTAATAGTAGAGGTTCTGTCCAGCCAGTACAAAAGAGTCAAAGGTTCCATCGATTGGGAGTTTCACACCAGGAAGACCTCAACGTGAAAAGAAAATTAATTCAAAAGAACTGCCACTGTACCGGTTCGTCAAGTCTAAAAATGGGTTACACATTTTTGTTACAATTGCTACCTGTTGCTGGATATTTTGAGTCACTTTAATTTTAACTGGATTTAAGCGCTTTTTCTGTCCATAGTTTCATGTAAGATTTACAAATAACAGTCCATATACACGATGGCCTTCATCAGCAGATAAACAGTTTACATGCCGAGAATAGGCACTGTGTATGTACCCGAAATATCCAAAGATTTTGCTATTGTTTTCCATATCTAATAAAAGGATTTCTCCCTATTAAACTGTAAGATTTAACTGTAAGATGAACCCAATTGAACTGTAAAATGTAAGATTGAAAATCGTCTTATTTTACAGGACTTGTTTAAACTGGCATTATTCATCGTTGAAAAACAATTCTTGGGAAAAAAAAAGTAATTATAAAATTCAAATAAAAAAGAACTCCTGTGCATAGCTCTCAGAGGACCAGGGGTCAAGGATGCAGTTAATTTGAAGTCAAATCAAAGGTAACCCAATAGATATTAATTTTCTCGATCTAACCTAGAGTCAATGAGAGAATGACAGAAGCTCTACTTTTTTTTAATTTTCTTCTTTTTACTTTTTTCTACCAATTGTTTTGAAAAGGCTTGGAATGCGCTCGGAATGCGTTGTGTGAATCAAAAATATACCAAGAAATCACTAGAGATTGGACAAACATTTCACCCCTCCCCCTCCTTCACTAGAGATCATGCCATAGTTGTAGGAGATTTCAAAAAATTAGTAAATTTGGGTATGAGATTTATCTGTTCGAGATATCTTGGCCCCCTCCCAACTACAAAATGACCCACTACCCCTCCTTCAAAATAGCTGATGCATACTTACAAACCTTGGACTGTAACCATACCCCCTCAAAGGACAAGGTTTAACTACCCATTATACTCTCACAAAACCAACTTTAATATAAGTTTAAACACGAGTGACGCTACCAAGAGAAAGTTAATATGGCAATTTTTTAAAAATCTATAATTTATTTTTTAACGGGATCACGATAAATCAATGACTCTAGATTATATAACTTCAACAAAATTTAATTATGATCAAGTAGTAAGTTTTTAACCAATCTCTTTACCCTTTTCTATAGCCAGAATAACCAGGTGGTAAAATAACCCTCTTTGCATCAATTTTCAGAATTACACCGAACATAAACAGGTTCAAATAATATTCTTTGCCACAATACACGAGCAAATCTGGTGAAATATTATATCCTTTTGAATATTTTGCTTTTTTACTAAAAAACGAAGGAAAGTCTATATTTCAATTACCTCTGTCTAGTTTTTGATGGGTAGTAAGTAATTGAGACAAAAATTTTGGAAAGTAGTGAAAACATTATGTCAAGAAAGGGTTGCCACAATTTCTTTGGGGGTTCCCAAAAAATCAGGGATAGTGGAAGAAGTAACTGTTTCTAAGAAAAACTACCGACAAATTTCCCCAGGCCATGAAAGCTGCCAGGTAACATTTCTACTATGATACCCCAATTTTTTACGCCTGGATACTACATTTACGACTGATTACTTTCAGGGGATGTTGAACTAAATTAAAACACATTCTGTCCATGCTGATTGTCAAAAGGGCGCATCAGAAATATCTGAAGAACTGCTTGGGGCATCACGTTGGAACTCTTAGGGTATGTGGAACAGTGCTTGAACCTCAATGGAATGTTTGCGAAGAATTTAAAATAATTATAAAGACACTATGTTCCTCCATGTTATCAACAGAGAATACACGCAATATCTTTTGAGCGGCTAAGGGTCAGAATATTCAATCAAAAGATACTATCTTCGTCTAGGTTTTCATAAGGTTGTAATTGAAATGTTTCAGGAATGGCTGAAGTTATTTAGTTGAAACTTTCATGGATTGTTAGGGGGTATTGAAATAAAGCAAAAGCTACTAATCAGAACCATTAAATTGGAATTGTATATTTAAATTTTTACGCTAGAGACATGAAAAGCTGGAGAAATATTCATTATATTAACCAAAAGTTGGCACTCAAAACGAAAAAGAAATTAATAAAAAAAACTTTCCGAAAAAGAAGTTATAGAAAGAAAAGTAAAAGAAAATTCCTGAGTCACTTCTCTTGCAAGGAGATATATGATATAAATATCTACCCCGTAAAATATTGATTATAATTAACTAGATACCTGCTAATCAAAAATGAACCGAAATTAATTTAAAAAGACAAGCTATCTGAAAAAAAAATTTTGAAAGGAAAGTAAAGGCCATATTAAACTTAAGATCAGCAGATATAAATCCCTATGATAATTCAAACTCACAACAAACAGAAATTACTATTTAAAAATATGTGAAACCCAAAACGAATCAAAATTTAATAAGCAATTATAGCAAGTAAACATGCAACAGGTAATAAATAAAATTCAATGAATCTGTAAATCGTAGACCAAGTAAAACTTGAACTAATAAAATTAAACTGGAAATTATATTTTTAATGATGTTTAATAAATTTTAACAAAAAAATAATTTTTTAAAGGAAAATTAAAGAGTAGGTAGGGTTTTTAAACCAAAAATAAACTGAAATAAAGTCATATAATCTTCCAAGCACAAAAACACAACACAGATCACCATCAGTAGATTAGTGAAACACAAAACGAAGAGAAATTACAATAAATAACCGAGTAAAACCCAAAATGAACAGAAATTAACATGATTAGGGCTGAAAACAAAGAGAAGAGACCTAATGCGTCGTTCACGTGTTTGATTATATGATTGGGAAAGTGGTTCAAGGTTTATTATAGGGATTACTAAAGTATCGGCTTCTCTTTTGAGAAAACCGAAACATGACTCGTTTATTCTTAAATCACCGGAATCTCTGTTTGAAGCTAAACCTAAATGTTGGTATTTAAAAACTTAAGTCGTTTCCCTGTAGTTCTGGACAATACCTTTGTCATGAGAAATTCAAGTAGCTCGGTTAAATAAAATAGTATGTTCCGGAAAACCATAGATATGTTCTGCAAGGGAAGAGTTGAAATTTTCTGGGTTTTCCCGCTTTTAAGGGTGTTATCAATTCAGGTAGAGTGCAGATCTAATCTATCCATAAGCCGTTGGAGAGTTCTTCCTATGTACCGAAGACCACATGAGCATGTAATTCTTTAGACACCAGAGTTTTCACCTTTTGGGATAGGGTCTTTACCTTGAGAACTTTGGGAGCTGATAGTTTTACTGGGTCTGTAAAAAGTGTAAATATTATTTTTCTTTAGATTTTTGTAAATGCGTTCTGAAACCCCTTTTACCTACGGAAGACCAAGGTAAACGGAATTTTCCCTTTGATTTGTATTATCTATGTCACCATCTGATAGCTTTTTAATATGTTTTCAATTACAGAATTTATTAAACTAATTGAACAACTATTCCCAAATAAAACATCCCTAAAATGAACAAGCTCTGAATCCAGGAAACGTAGTGAACAAACCTGCAATACTCTATCGACTAGAGAAGTGACCACTCCTGTTTTAACCACAGGAGAATGATTAGAGGAATAATTTAAGTAACGGTCACTATGCGTAGGTTTTCTATAAGCCCCTAACTCGAAAAATCTATCATTTCGGTTCACCAGAACATCCAAGAAAGGAAGACGCATAACTACCTCTGATTCCTGAGAAAATTTGATCCAAAGAGTTAAGTAAGTTAAAGAAAGACCCCAAAGATTCTTCACCATGCTCCCGTGAATAAAAAATATCATCTTTAAAACGAAAACAAAATTCAGGTTTACAGAGACTTTGTGAAATAGCCCTTTCTTCAATGTCTTCCATGAAAATGTCAGCCTCTATTGGTGAAAGGGGGCACCCATTGGAAGCCCATATTTCTGTTTATAAGAATTAGCTTTATAATCGGAATAAAAAGAAGTTATTTTACACACGGTTGTAAGTGAAAGAAGGGTCTGATCAAAAAGTGCAGATATGTCTGTTATAGATGTAATAGAACTGAGTTAATGCTCCAACACGAGTTCGGCCTTTGGGGAATCACAATTGGTATGCATTGAATCCGCATCAAAGCTGCCTGTTTTTCTATTTGTTTTAACCGAAGCTTGCTTTACCTTGGAAACGAAATCAGAGGAATGTTTAATATAAGATTTTTGAGCCTGAATAAGTGGGCAAAATACAACTGATAATAATATGATGATGATAACGAAGCTTATTTCGGTTTTCTCAAAAGAGAAGCTGATACTTTATCATTCCCTGAAATAAACCTTGAACTACTTTCCCAATCAAATAATCAAACACGTGAACAACACCATAGGTCTCAAAGGGTGTCTGCAAGAAATGCAATAATTAAAATCAGGAATCAGATGACATAGTTCTCCTACTTATTTAATTGCTGGTTCATTTTGTTTTTGAGTGAATGAATTGTTTCCTTTTATTTCTTTGTTGTTCGCTAGTATCCGTCGATGGCAATTCATAAATTTTTGGATTTTGTGCAAATCGTGGATATTGGCGAATGACTCGCTTTTATGGTTGTTAGGTATTTGGTTTTAATTCTTATAATTTTTGGCTTTTATTGAATTTTATTCATCTTCTAATTTTTTGGTTTTTTGGTTCTTTTCACATTGACTTTCCGCGATTTTTTTCTTCTTTTTTTGGCAAATTCCTTGAATATATTATTTCGTTTCGCGCTGAAGAAGAGAGGCGGTTGTCCTCTCGATATCTTCGCTTTTTTTGTTTATCCAATATTTTCGTTTGGCGTTAAAAACCCCATTTTTGATCGTTTCCTTTTCTTATAAAAAGAGCTTTATTAGACCGAAAATGATCAAAATTAAAGTCAAATAATTGTTGAAGAGTAAAACTACCACAAAATACTATCATTGAGTAAATGAAACCCAAAACAAACAAAAATGAAAGTAGGGCTGACAGCACCAATGCCATCTAAAGACAAGAACATAATTTGCACTTCACTTAAATACAATAAATGAATGTGAATTGACAGTTAAATATACATATATAAAGTTTTATTCCTTATGTTCTAAATAATTTTTTTCATTTATTAGAGTAAAAAAACAGAAACATTTAACATGTATTTTGTTTTCATTAAAGTGTAATTATGTTCTGATCTTCAGAAGGCATGGGCGTGTCAACTCTTCTCTTTGTTTTCAGCCCTGATCATGTTAATTTATGTTCATTTTGGGTTTTACTCGGTTATTTATTGTAATTTCTCTTCGTTTTGTGTTTCACTAATCTACTGATGGTGATCTGTGGTGTATTTTTGTGCTTGGAAGATTATATGACTTTATTTCAGTTTATTTTTGGTTTAAAAACCCTACCTACTCTTTAATTTTCCTTTAAAAAATTATTTTTTTTGTAAAAATTTATTAAACATCATTAAAAATATATTTTCCAGTTTAATTTTATTAGTTCAAGTTTTACTTGGTCTACGATTTACAGATTCATTGAATTTTATTTATTACCTGTTGCATGTTTACTTGCTATAATTGCTTATTAAATTTCGATTCGTTTTGGGTTTCACATATTTTTAAATAGTAATTTCTGTTCGTTGTGAGTTTGAATTATCATAGGGATTTATATCTGCTGATCTTAAGTTTAATATGGCCTTTACTTTCCTTTCAAAAATTTTTTTTAGATAGCTTGTCTTTTTAAATTAATTTCGGTTCATTTTTGATTAGCAGGTATCTAGTTAATTATAATCAATATTTTATGGGGTAGATATTTATATCATTAATCTCCTTGCAAGAGAAGTGACTCAGGAATTTTCTTTTACTTTTCTTTCTATAACTTCTTTTTCGGAAAGTTTTTTTTATTAATTTCTTTTTCGTTTTGAGTGCCAACTTTTGGTTAATATAATGAATATTTCTCCAGCTTTTCATGTCTCTAGCGTAAGATTTAAATATACAATTCCAATTTAATGGTTCTGATTCTGTACTAGGTAGTGGTGTCTATAGAATCCCGTGTTCTTGTGGAAAATTTTACATTGGTAGGACCCATCAACAACTAGGTGAACGTTTGCATGAGCACAAAATTTCAATAGATAAGTCCCTGAGATTAAAAAATAACAATGACAACTTTGATTCGGAATTGGCTTCGCATATTTTCGTAAATCCGACACATCTAGTTCTGTTTGACCAGGCAACCTTAATATCAACTGTAAATGGCGTACCACAAACTTTTAAAGAGGTAATTGAGTTAAAAAAAATATATGAACCAAAATTTAGCAATAAATAGAGATACAGGAGATATTTCATTAAGCGCAATTTACGACAGTTTAATCTTGAAGGACTCAATCAATATTTTCACCCGGTATAACTTAAAAGAACCTATTTGCATATCTAATGAAAACCGAAATCGTAGGCCAGCTAAAACTATTGCAAGGCAAAAGATCGTTGCCCAATCATACTGGTAAATTCATTTTCATTGATTCCTGCCTGGTTTTTATTCAGTGTCTGTTCTGTCTGTAAAGTAAACTTCGAAAGGTTAGATTTTCGTGTTTTTTCTCTCTCTTTGTCTCCTTTTTTGTTTAGCACTTAGGACGACTTGGCGGAGGTCCTTGTCGAAATATTTGCTTATATTTTGTTCATCTTCATGGTTCGCCACTGGCTGACAAAATCCTCGTTTTTTCACCCTTTTTGATTTTATTTTTCATTTTGTTAGTTTCTCTCCTCTCTGAGTTTCATTTGTCATGTATAGCCAGTGTGGTCTAAGAATGTATTTACAATTAAAAAGGGCACTAGCCCTTTGAATTTACAATCGAATGAGCTTTTTTTGAAGTTTCTCCAACAACGTCTTCTTTAAAAACCTTATATGCCCCCAGGGCATAACTTACAACCCTAGCCCTGAGGGCTGTGGGGGAGTGTCCTCCTCAAAAACTTATTTTCTATCTGGGAATCAACTACGCTGAACAAATGGCTATCTAAAAATTTTGATTGAATGTATTTGGGGAAGTGATGGGCGTGGGGGGGGGCTAGGTACCCTCCAATCACTTTCGACTATTAAAAAGGGCACTAGCCTTTTAAATTTACAATCGAATGAGCCTTTTTTTAAGTTTCTACGACAACACCTTCTATTAAAACCTTATATGGCCCCAGGGCATAACTTAAAACCCTTCCCCCGAGGGTCGTGGGGGAGTATCCTCCTCAAAAACATATTTTTTATCAGGAAATCAAGTACGCTGAACAAAATGGCTCTCTCAAAATTTTGATTGGATGTGCTTGGGGAAATGATGGGTGTGGGGGGGGGGAGGTTAGTTGCCCACCAATTACTTTCGTCTATTAAAAAGGGCCTTTGAATTTCCAATCGAATGAGTCTTTTTTGAAGTTTCTACGACAACGCCTTCTATAAAAACCATATATGCCCCAAGGACATATCTTAATACCCTTGCTGAACAAAATTGCTATCTCAAAATTTTGATTGGATGTGTTTGGGGGAATGATGGGCGTGGGGGGGGGGCTAGTTGCCCTCCAATCACTTTCGGCTATTAAAAAGGGGCCTAGACATTTGAATTTCCATGCAAATGAGCAATTTTTGAAGTTTTTACGACAACGCCTTCTATAAAAACCTTATGTGCCCCCAGGGCATAATTTAAAACCCTCGCCCTGAGGGTTGTGGGGGACTGTCCTCCTCAAAACACATTTTCTATCGGGAAATCAACTACGCTGAACAAAATGGCTATCTCAAAATTTTGATTGGATGTGTTTGGGGGTATGATGGGTGTGGGGGGGGGGGGGCTAGTTGCCCTCCAATAACTTTCGACTATTAAAAATGGCACTAGCTCTTATACTTTCATATAGCATGAGCCTGTTTTGAAGTTTCTTCGACAACACCTTCTATAAAAACCTTATATGCCCTCAGGGCATAACTTTTAACCCTTGCCTTGAGGGTTTTGGGGGAGTGTCCTCCTCAAAAACATATTTTTAATCTGGAAATCAACTACGCTGAACAAAATGGCTATCTCAAAATTGTGATTGGATGTGTTGGGGGGAATGATGGGCTTGGGGGAGGGGGCTAGTTGCCCTCCAATCACTTTCATCTATTAAAAAGGGCACTAGCCACTCGAATTTCCAGTCGAATGAGGCGTTTTCGAAGTTTCTATAACAACGCCTTTGATACGAAGTGCCCGGCTGAAGAAGAAAAAAAAACACATTGTGCCCACATCGTTCTTTACTTAGGCAGCGCTAGCGCGCTGCCTATAAAACCCCTCTAATCATTCCTTAAAAGTTGTACCTTAATACCCTTGCCGCCATTAGTTGCAGCAATTGTAGCAGTAGCATTATTGGTATTCACATTGTGCGTTCTGGCTAGTTCAAAATCTGTCACAACTTAGCCTGAAAGATCCTTCTTAGCTGTTCTTGAGATATTGCTGTGTTACTCTTTTGACCATTCTTGTCACCCTTTCTCATTAATACCAATAGCCTTAGTAGCAGCAGTAGGATTAGTAAACTTAGTAGTCATAGCCTTAGTTTTAATAGCAGTAGTAATATAACTACTAGTAAAAGTAGTAGTAGTATGAGTAGAAGCAGTAGCATTGGGAAGAAAAGGCTGTATTTTGCAACATCCCCCCCAACAAGCCCTCCAAGTTCCGACTTCACGCATCACACTGTTCCTAAAATACCGCTTATATGCTCTTTTGACAAAGGCATACAGATGACCGGTTTGCGATTGATTTCTATACGAAGTGCCTTGGTCAGAAAAAAAATACATTGCGCCTACATCACCTATTACTTAGGCATTGGTATTGCGCTGCCTATGATTGGGTCAACTGTAGTGGGTTTTTCATCAGAGCAATAAGTCATATACAGCATATGCGGCTAAATTTGAAAACGGAGATTTCTTTTCAACACTTTTTTTTAGGGATTTTGTGGAATGTAAATCCTAATATCAAAGAAGAAATGATCTACTTAAAATATTGGGCATGCTGGATTCTAGCATTTTATTAGTAGTTTCTAGCGTATTATTTTATGATCAATCATGTGCACCTTTTTTGTAAAATCAATTCAAACATTCTCTGAAAAAACTATTGGCCTTTCTTGGGGAACTGAAAAAGAAAGTTTAATTTTCTATAGACTAGGCCTACTTAATTTCCATTGTTTGAACTAGTCCTAGCAGAAAGCTGATAGACCATTATTTGTAAGAAGACAAGGGTAACATTCTACTTTAGCTACTTTCGGTTATCTTGGAAAGGGGTTAGGTTAGAAAAATGAAACTTTCAGGGATGAGTCTATAGGCTAAAGAATGTCCTGGGAAGGTATTTTGAAGTACCTACCTCCACTACTTCTCCCTCTAGAGGGTCATGACCTTTGATGACCTTTAAAAATATGGGTAAAATTCTACTTTAGCTACTTTTGGCTATCTTGGAATGGGGTTAGGTTAGGAAAATGAAACTTTCAGGGATGGGTCTAGAGGCTAAAGTATGTCCCGGGAAGGTATTTTGAAGTACCTACCTCCACTCCTTCTCCCTCTAGAGGTTCCTGAAATTTTGCCTACATGACAGGTCTATACCCATTGAAATTTTGACAAAACAACATTTTACATTAATTTTCAGTTATCAGTTTCTTTTTCTCTGGCTTTAGCTCTGAAAATGCAATTTCAGTTATTTGAGCAGAATTTTAAGCCATATAAATAGTTTATTTCAAAAATTTAGGAAATGTATTTGCATATCTTTAAAACCATATAAATTGGGATTGAGCAAAGTTGTGAAGCTGAAAAAAATTTTGTTGTACTTCATTTAAGCAGAAGATCTATCTTGCAAGGTTTCACTTCTATAACTCACATATTTTTAAAGGTCATCAAAGGTCAGGACCCTCTAGAGGGAGAAGGAGTGGAGGTGGGTACTTCAAAATACCTTCCCAGGACATACTTTAGCCTGTAGATCTATCCCTGAAAGTTTCATTTTCCTAACCAACCCCCTTTCCAAGATAGCCAAAAGTTACTAAAGTAGAATTTTACCAAAATTTATAACTGAAAGTTAAGGTAAAATGTTGTTTTGTCAAAATTTCAATAGATATGGACCTGTCATGTAGTCTAGGCAAATTTCAGGACCCACTAGAGGGAGAAGGAGTGGGGGTAGGTATTTCAAAATACATTCCTAGGACATATTTTGGTAAAGTTCTACCAAATCATATTATTGAGTTAGGAATAAAGTGAATACACCATTCAATGCCTTTTTTTATGCTGATTACGAATATAATAATCATTTCTATTGGAAATGAATTTCAGCCCCCCCTATATATGCCAATTCAGGGTTAGGTTAGGTTATAGAAAAATATACCCTGAATTGGCATATATAGGGGGACTGAAATTCATATCCAATTGTCTCATGAGCATATTAAAACTTAGGATACAGTTTTGTATTTTTTTTTTCATCATGTTTTGATCTGCTTGTTGAGGAAATTGACTGCATTTTTGAAAGTATTTCAACATTTTAACTGTGACCACTCATTGACACATTTTTTTATATGTATATAATTGGCTATTGTAACTAATTTAAACCAACAAATGATTTGCATACATACAAATGAAATTCACATTCGCCACATGAACATGCAGCCTAGGCTATAGGAATAAATTACAACAATGGAAGAATGGTCAATTTAGAAAAAACTTGTATTTTATTGTTGTTTAAAACTAGCCATTATTATAAGGAAGTTTTGCCTTCTTTATTTTTGGGTATAAATGTACAACCATTTCACCTCATTTGTAGGATGGCATATCTTTCAGGACAAAACTAAAAACTGATAAAATGCTTATCTTTTTTTTCAAAAAGTTGTATTGCTAAACTAGAAAAAGAAGGAATGAAGTGAAGGTAAAGGCTCTCCAACTGGAAAGTATAGTAACAAGGATTATTTTGCACATTATGAAATAAATAGTTTTCTTAACATGTCTCATTATGTGGTGGGTGGAATAGTTATACATTTACACCATTTTTTTTGCAACTGGCACTCTTTGCCATTAGAAAATGTCTTGTTACAAAAAAAAAAAAAACACATTTGATTGCATCAAGTCCATGTTCTAAACAAGACACATTTCAACAAAGAGGCTTTCACATACAACAGTGTTCAATAATAAAGAAATATATTGTCAAAGCTATATATGGGATCATTGGGGGAATTGTCATAGCCTAGGGTACAATTCTAATTTAGCTAATTTTTTCTATCTTGTAAAGGGGTTAGGTTAGGAAAATGAAACTTCCGGGGATGGATCTGCAGACTAAAGTATGTCCAGAGAAGGTAATTTGAAGTAACTACCTTTCTTTCTCCCTTTAGTGGGCCCTGACCTTTAAAAATCTTCCTGTTATGAAAATGAAACCTTGCAAAATAGATCTTCTGCTTAAATGAGGTAGAACAAAACTTTTCTGAAGCTCCAAAACTTTTCTCAATCTCAATTTATGAGGGTTTCAAAGATCCACAAATACATTTCCTAAATTTTGAATTAAAAGACAATTTATAGGCTTATGGTTTGGATTCTACTCAAATAACAGGAAAAAAACAGAGAAAAAGAAACTGATAACTGAAAATTCAGGTAAAAAAGATGTTTTGTCAAAATTTCTAAAGGTATAGTAAGCTGGTATAGAAGGTATAGTAAGCTACCTGTCAAGTAGGCAAATTTCTAAGACTTATAAATCAGAAGAAGGTTAACATGGAAGCTTAGCAATATGCCTAGAGTATGTTTTTGGCCCTGGATTCATTACTAAAATTTTTTTGTCCTAACCTAACCCCTTTCCAAGATAGCAAAAAGTAGCTAAACTAGAATTTTACCTGTCATAGTAAGGAACCAAATGATGCTCTTTTCTGATATAAAGAGGTTTCCTTAAGAACAGCTGAAACTGTAGAATGGTAACAAACACTAAAAAATATTTAGCCTACCAATTATTGATAAGGTTCCTATGCTCCTGTTCCCCTTTCCCTTATTATGAGGTAGAACTAAGATTAAAATCTTCCATGTAACTCAAGATCCAATCTTAATTTGATGTACTGCAGTCAACTAATGCACATGCATGTATTTACTATGATAATATTTCATAAATATGTCAGTAAATGAACATTGTAGATCCTTGTTCTCCATTTTGAAACATGAGACCAAAATGTGTTATCAAGGATGTCAATTTGCAAAAGTTTTTCTCTATAAAGGTTTTGCTTTTGAAAGAACAAAACAAAGGTATTATTTCATTGAGATTTCCACAAAAGGTATTTTAAAATCTAGGATGGGGTGGAGGGAATATCCCTGTATCCTTTTCCCATCAATGCAGCCATATGTAATTTTTAATTCTTGTGAGGAATGTTTCATGTTATTATTATTTTTACTCAGTTTTATTTGTTTTATCTGATGATTTGTTGACCACATACAATTGCATTGAGCAGTAGGCTCTTGTTTTTATAATTAGGTCAACTTGTTTTAGGTATTATTCAAAATGTTAAAAAATTAGCCCAAAACCCTTCTATAAATGGGTAATATTTTTGTTAACACAGAACTAATACAGGCCTGTCATAAAAAGACATATATCTTTAGTTCCAACATGTATGGTTATGTCCCATTTTTCTCCTACAGGTGTGTGCTGTAATTGCAATAATAGTAACCATTATATAGCAATAGTATTGATTAATTTTTTTTAGGGAATTGCTTGTTAACCCCCACAGCCAAGGTTAGTTATTAGGGGTGGAGGAGGGGGGTCAATTATTAACCCTTTGGAGGCTTATCATTTGTTTTTGAGGGTTTTTTATCTGGTGAATATTTCAATTCTATTTGTATCTACTTTTTGGTTGTCACTAAATCAGGTAAGAACAGTTAATGATGGACTTTGGAAAATGCATAATATGTATGACCAAAATAGCAAATGCCTTGGATAATAACTAAACTTAGTCCTATGTTGATATTAGTAAATAAAGTGACAACATATTTAAATTCTGAACACTCAGGGACATTCATATGCTACATCTTTAGATCATCTACAGAATAGGTATTTTTATCATCTTAGTTCTATGATTTGAAGTAAGCAATAAAATATTTTTCAAGGTTTAGTGATTTTTTTTGGTTTTCTTAATCATTAAAACCATCAACAAGTATTTCATCAAAGTAATTTTAAAAGCACTTGACTTAAGACAAGGTTTGCAGCTAAACTGTCATGCATCTTCCTGGGGCCTAGTTTGGGCTTTAAATACAATTGAGAAAGTGTTGCTTTTTTAAGGTAATATAAACCTGTATTATGCAATTTTATCATATGTGCATTGCTCCAACAAAATTCAAGGCACTTAAAAAAGACATGAAAAATAAAGAAACAAATTTCTTTTCAGAAATTGGTGAAAAACTGGAAAAAAATACCAGTTTGAAAATCTATCACAGTAAATACATAACAATATGCACGTTTTGTGGAAAGAATTTAAAACTGGAGTGCCATTTCCAAGTGTTGTTGATAGTATTATATGTTTTATAGCTATTGTTAACTTATTTCAGAGATAATATCATGGATTTACCTCACATTCTAAACATGGCTGAGTCTATTACCATTCCTGAGACTTCTGTTGTTAAAAATGGTAAGTTGTCCAATAAAATTTTGTTAACAAAATCAACTGATAGCTGCTTTTCTATAGTAAATAATTGCTTCTGTTTCCTCTTGCTTCTTAAGTTCTCCTCAGTAAAAATAACCAAATTGAAAGAACATGCAACTGCATAAAAGCTAGGTAATGGAAGGGCTATTTTGCTACACAAAAGTCTAATTTATCAGCTATATTTTTCAGTTTGAGGAGACAACATGTCTTCAGTGAAAAATGTTTCTCTTATTATTTTCTGTATGCAGGCATAAGCAATAAGAAAGATTAGAAAGCAATAAGAAAAAAAATATTCCTGCTGAAGAGTCTATTTTTTGTGTCAGCCGCAATAATTATAAAGTTTTGTTATAATTATCTATAATATTATAATAATATGATAATTATAGGGGCTAGTCTCTGTCTCTTATAATAAGAATTTTTTTAAACCAAATTGCCTAAAATGTTTTCCATAGCATTAGTTGTTGTTGGTTTGTGTATTATGTTCTGTGATAAATATTTATTAAGCCAACCAACCTGCAACAAAAACACATAATAAAGCAAAAGCAAGCAGCAATAAAAAAGCAAGCACTACATAAGCAAATAGTAAGCACAAGCACAAAACACTACATCTCCTTTCTTTCACAGGTAGTAATTACTGTTACACACTAACAATAATACAAAAAACATTAACAGTGTAATTTAAATGTTCATTATTTTCCTTGGTTTAACCACTCTGCCAGTTTTTGTCACATATGGTTGTAGGAAACCATGTCTATTTTGGTTATTACTGTCAGTTGGGGGAGGGGGAGTTGGAGCTCTTGGGGTTTTTTAAGGGCTGTCTTGGATATTTTCCCCAGGACTATAGTTTATTGGAGTCTTTGGGACAGCACAGCATTGAGAAGACGGTAGGATCCAAGGTGGTTCAACTTCTGGTGGCAGCTCCACATCACCAGTGAATACTGAAGACTGTTGAGAACAGTCTCCAGCACAGGACCGTGGTTTCAAATTTGCCCAATTCCTGCAATAAAATCAACCATTTTCAACCTGGATGAGATAAGATCTTGGGGCCATGCATGATATAATTGCACCTTTAGTCCAATGTGTGGCTTCTTTTGATAGCTTGACCCAGACGGGTTGGTTGTCTTTCAACTCCATTAGGTTCTTAGATGCCTTGTCATAGTTCTGCTTCTGTATTTGTTGTTGTCTGGCTCTTGCTCTTCAGAACTTTTTCTTTGGAATAGTCTTTGGCTGCAATTGCTGCTGAGTACAGGGAAGGATAGACCTTAAACTTCTACTCATAAGGAGCTGTGTGGGGATGCGACTCCATCTATAGGAGTATTCTGGTATTCTAATAGACCAAGGTAGGGGTCTGTGTTGGACTCAGTTGCTTTTGACATGATCCTGCTGGCTATATCCACAGCCTTCTCAGCATGGCCATTGGACTGGGGAAAGTTGGGACTTAAAGTCAGATGCTGGATATCCCATTTCTTCAAAAAGGACTGGGATTCTTCTGATGTAAACTGTAGTCCATTGTCAGACTGTATTTTCTCTGGAATGCCATTTCTGGTAAAATGAGCCTTGAACTTTTTTATGGCTTCTGCAGATGTTGCCGGTTTGACTTGATCAATTTCTATAAAACAACTATAATAGCAACTGGTTAACAAGTAGTCTCTTTTTTTGATATGGCGAAATCAAGACCCACATATTCCCAAGGATACTGTGGGATTGGCGTCAATATCAGGGGTTCTTTCTGGTTGTCTCTGAAAAACTTCCCACAGGTTTCAATATTCCATATCAGATCTTCAATAGCCAAATTGATATTTGGCCAGTAAACAGCACTTCTGGCTCTTTGCTTGCGTTTCTCCATCCCATGGTGTGCTACTTGCAATTGCTGCAGTATGACCCTTTGCAATGCTCTGGGGATGACAACTCTACTTCCTTTCAAAATGATACCATTAATGCTGGACAACTCATCCCTAACATTCCAATAAGGTTGTATGGCAGCAGAACACTGGTGCTGGTTATTTAGCCATCCTTTTTGTAGGACTGAGCTAAGTTGTATCATAACTGGGTCCCTTCTATTTTCTTCATAGATGATCTTCATCTTCTTATCACTGTCAGGGATACTTCTCACAAAAGAGTGGACATGGACTTCAATATCCATTGAGCATTCTTCATCAAAGTGGGGTGAATGCAGTCTTGACAGTCTGTTGGCAACAGGCAAATCCTTCCCCCTAGCATACTGAACCACAATGTCATATGGCTGTAACTGTAGCATCATCCTTTGGAGCCTAGGAGGGGCTTGGCATAGTGGTTTTGACAATATGGCCTCTAATGGCTTATGATCTGTATGAGCAACAATTTTCCTCCCATAGACAAATTGGTGGGATTTTCTAGAGCCATATAGAATGGCATAAAGCTCTTTCTCAAACTGGGAATAATTCTGTTCTGTTGATGTTAGAGCTCCTGATCCAAAAGCAACAATTTTCCTACCAACGCTAAATTCTGCTCCAGTGCCATGCTTGAAGGCGTCAGTTTTCAGCTCAACAATTTTTGCCTTAGTATTGAAAGTTGCCAGGCTACTATAAATCATAGTTTTGATCTTATCCATTGCTGCTATGTGCTGATTGTTCCACTCAAAGACGTTTTGTTTTCCTAACTCCCTGAGTGGAAAGTTTAAGGATTACAAGTTTGGAATGTATTTTGAAAGAAAGTTGGTCATTTCAAGGAATGTGGCTAGTTTGTCTTTGTTTGATGGCTGTGGCATCTCACTTATGGCCTCAACTTTGGAAGGGTCTGGTTTGATGCCATCTGCAGTAACCAAATGTCCAAAGTATGGTACACTTGTAGATCCAAATATGCATTTTTCTGGATTAATATTGACCCCAACTTCTCTGGCCTTCTGTAGGACTTTCTTTAAATTCTCATCATGTTCTTCATTCTTCTCAGATACAAGGATATCATCTACAATGATGTCAACACCTTTTAGTTCGCCAAAGGTCTCTTCCATCTTTTGCTGGAATTTGTCTTGTGCACATAATATGCCAAATGGCCTTCTTTTGTATCTGTACCAGCCAAATGGAGCGTTGAAGGTTTTGATAAGTGACAATTTCTTGATTAATGCCAACATCCAATACTTAGATGTTGCATCCAGTTTTGAGAACTTATTGTGGCCATGAGTTTTGACAGCAATATCTTCAAAAGTTGGGATGGGGTAGTAGGGCCTTTGTTTTTATTTGTTAAGCTCTCTGGGGTCTAAACATAAACATAAAATTCCATCTGACTTTTCCAGTGCTACAATTGAATTAACCCACTTTGTTGGAGCTACAACTTTTTCAATGATATCTAAACTTTCCAGGCAGTCAAGCTCACTTTTAACCCTGTCATATAAGGAAAAAGGAATTCTGCGCGCAGGATTCACAGTAGAAATTGCATTCCCCTTAACATGGATTTCTACGTTCCCTGGAAGTTTACCTATTCCAGTCAAGACATCACCAAATTCCTTGCGAATTTGGGTCTCCTGATTGCTCTTCTTAGTAGATAAGGGTGAGATAGATGTTTCAACTTTCACAAATCCCATTTCTACACATGCTTGGTACCCTAGTATTGGGTTTGATTGTGTATCTACTACAAAGAAGCTTTACTTTTTGTTGGCGTTTCCATTCTGTCTGAAATTTAGAGAGCAGACTCTAGCAATCGGAATGCACGTTCCTCCATAAGCTAAAAGGATCTGTTTTGTTTTGTTCAGTTGTGGTTTGGGTATAAGCCACTCATAGACAGATTTTGGTATTACATTTTCTTCAGCTCCTGTTTCGATTTTGAATCGAGTGTCCAATGCCGAATTGTTCAGTTTATTGGCCACACTCGGTTGCTTGATTTCTCAGTTATGGCTCCAATAAATAGCGTATCAATATATATTTCTTGTTCTTGATTCCCTTCAGTTCCTTCCATATCAATAGTGTCTAAAGGTTTGTTACGACAGACACGAGCAAAGTGATTTGTCTTTCCACACTTGGAGCAAGATTTGCCGCTGGCTGGACATTTGTGGCTTGGGTCATATTTACCACCGCAGAAGTAATGCTTCTTACTTGTTGTGGGCTGGTCAAACTTCCTTTGTTTCCTTACAAAATCTATTTCCTGCTTTATAGTTGGTTTATTTATTGTAGTATGTGATGTGGATGTGGCTGACATGGACATGAGTTGTTCTTGAGTTGTCTCAAAAGCTCTTGCAATTATCACTGCCCTGTCAAGAGTAAGGGTTCCACCTTTAGATTATAGTTTTTCCACCTTTAGATAATAGTTTTTCTCTTATTCTATATAGTTTCATCCCACATATTAATCTGTCTCTCACCATCTCTTTCTCAAGGTCACTTGTAAACTAACAGTCTTTGACCAGCACCTTGAGGGCTGTGATATAATATTCAATTGACTCTTGCTCCAACTGCTCACGTTTATGAAATTCATAACGAGCAAATATAGGATTACTCACAGGAGCTATCTGCTTTCTGAATTTCTTGAGATACACATCAAGTTTGTCTTCTTATTCTAAAGTTAATGTCCATGTACTATAGACATATTGTCCTTTTTCTCCTAACCAGAGAAGAAGGTAAGTACATTGTTGTTTAACATCCTTCCCACTCAATGGTCCGCCTAATATAAGGTTTCCATGCTGTTCAAACTTCGTCCATGCTTGTAGACTGATTCCCAATTGAATGTTGGACATGGCAGTAGATTGGCCATTTCTGACTTCTGATAATTATTTATTAAGCCAACCGACCTGCAACAAAAACACATAATAGAGCAAAAGCAAGCAGCAATAATAAAGCAAGCACTACATAAGCAAATAGCAAGCACAAGCACAAAACACTAGTTTGTTTCCTGTGATTTTTAAATAAATCAAGAAAAAGAAAAGGAGCTTTTGATAAGGTATATGTTGGTGATTAAAGAGGATATACCAAGCAATCTTCTTTTTTTCAGTTACCACTAAGCACCCTTCTTGGTAGCTAACCTACAAGCTGTTGGTTTTTTATCTTGTTATATTTAGTATTGTCTTGTTGTCTTTGTCTTGCCATTTTTTATGTGTATTGTTTCCTTGGCAAAAAGCACATTCCATCAGGTTTTTTCAACTTGTCCAGTTTCTGTCAAGTTTCCCAGTTTTCTCAGTTTTATATATTGCAGTCAATAGATTTCGAGTTGGAGGGGTGAAAAAAATTTGTTTTTTCTAGGTTGTTTTTTGTAGGTTGTTTTTTCCCCTTTCCCACTTCACATATTCACTTATGATCCAAATACTTTTTGTTTTCTTTCCTAAATATTTGGTTTTGTTCAGAGTAGCTAAGTGTGATTATCTAACAAATAACCTACCAAAGATATTCCATGTTTCATTTTCAAGGAAATATTGTCTTGTTTATAATGATAATGTTTATTGTAAATAATATTTTCCTCACATGGTTTCGTTGTTGATTTTAATCAATACTTGTTCTTATATTTAAGCTTAAGCCCTATTGAATCTAATGATAGTTTGACCTCAAGTAGTCTGAGTTGTATGTTTGTTGTGTCTTAAAATTGCAAGCTTGCCTCTAGGCCATATTTGCTGTCAATTGAGAGCCTTGTAAAAAGAAAGATTTTTTGGATTGGGGAGGGGGTTAGAAAAAACTATTCATATAATTGGTGATAATCTTTAAATTATTTCATTAGAATTGGAAGGGAAAATATTTCAATTATCAGCTATGGTATTTCAATGTTTTTGTCAAACAGGAAATGGGGTGTCTCTTCTCTTGTGTATATGCATGTTTTCCAAAATCGTTTTACCTGTACAGAATCTGAAACAAAGTGAATGAAAGATACAAAAATAGAATTAATTGAACGATTTTGTTGTTTGACACTAAATGAAACTGGGACTAGCATTCAAAGGAAAAAGGAACATTGCCACCAATCATTTGGTGCCTTTTTCAATACTAGATGATCAGCCAACTCATTAGCCTATCCTGTGGAAGAATATCTGCATGACCTGTGGAAGAATTTTCAGGACTCTTTTTCAACTCATCTAGACATTTTGTGTTGGCTATTTGCCAAAGATAGTTTGATTTCTGTCCTTATAAGCGTAATTATTCATTCTCGTGGTCGTTTTGTTGAAAAGGGGAAAGCAGTTGGGCTTGTTTTGTAAGCTTTTCTGTTGAATGTGTTTGATGTCCCTTTAATTTATACTTTGTTTCAGAAGTTGAAAAAGCTTTACCAAATGACTATGAGGAGCTTTTTGACTTTCAAAACCACCTTTTGTCTCCTAAAAATGAAGATATTCCTGTGGGAACTTTTTGCTGTTTTTCAGGACCATGTAAACTTGAACCTGACACCCAAGAATTGGGCTCCAAAAGTTTTGACGATAAAGGTAAATCTCGCATTCGGTTTTTTTTCTTTGGTTTTGGTTTTTGTTTTTCTTCAAAGAACTTGTTTCATTTCTAAGATAAAATATTGAACATTAGTGTTGTCTTGTACTGTAGTAGTAAGTATTGTAGCGTAAATATTTTTTACTTGTAGATGATTGTATTTATTTTTTCACTCCGCTTCTCTTATCTCAATTGTTGTAAATCCAGCAGAAAATGCAGGAAGATATTCTTGTGGGTACTTTTTGCTGTTTTTCACGACCATGTAAACTTGGACCTGACATCTAGGAATTCGCCTCCACATGTTTTGACAATGAATGTACATCTCAAGCATTTGGTTTTTGTATAATCAAATATATTGGGTAACATTTTATTAGGAAAAGCTTGAACAAATTAGACTTTGCTAGGTCTTCATCATCTTAAGATTTGAAACTGTTGAAGTCGAATCGAAATGAAAAAAAAAATAACTTGAAACTATGCAATTCCAGCAAATTCTGGAATTTGTAAATTTCTCTATAAAAAAATCTGCTAATTTTGTTCAAAGAACTTGTTTCATTTCTAAAATAAAACATTGAACATTAGTGTCGTCTTGTACTGTAGTTGCAAGTATTGCAGTGTAAATATTTTGTACTTATAGATGATGGTATTTCTTTTTTCACTCCGCTTGTTTTATCTCCATTGTTGTAAATCCAGCAGAAAATATATTATTATTATTATATTAAGCTTTCAAACAGCATTACTAAACGTTTATTATTAAGAATTTGCATTCTGAATTTTTGGAAAACGCATCAAAGCAATTTAAGTGTTAAACACAAAATAATTTACTCAGTGTCAAATATTCCCCTAAAATAGACCTGTGTTTATAAAACGAAAGACAGAATTTTTATGTAAATCAGCGCTGTATTTGTGGTGTTTGCAAATCTTTAAAGGGATTGCTTTGTTTTATTTGCTTTATTTAATATACATATAAATACAAAAAAAACGTTAACCCCATATAGCGAGCAGAGCTCGTAAGATTAGGTGTCTAAATAATAGGTCGCATACAAAACAAAACATCTCGTCATAAACATAGTAATAATAGCAAAATTAACTTAATTAACAAAAAAATAATAATAGCAAAAACCTAGAAAACAAGGAAGGCAGAAAAGAAATGCTGGACAGGAGAGGCATTGGAGGCAATCCCATTGTGGAGACAGAAACAAAACACGTAAAGAAAAATATCATGAGATTTTAAAATTCCATCATTAAAGGTAAATAAACAAACATTAAAAAACAATCTTTAATAATTGCTTCTTTGAATACAGTTGAGATTGTTGTGATTGATCAATCCGAGTTTTATGATTCAGCTTATATCTATTTGCAATGAATGGTATTAGGTTCCTAAGTGAAAACCTTGCCTTTCACATCTTACAAAAGAAATTGGGTATAATCCCGCCCACCGACGAGCCAAAGGAAGTGGCAAAATCAACAGAGATTTAATGTAGAAATAATCTTTAGGATTTTGAAATTGAAAATACCATAAGGAAGTATTTATAGCTCTTATACGTTTTAAATCTGACAAATTTTAAATCTTGCCAAGAACATTGCTTTTGTTTCAGATGTATTTTCAAGTGTTGATGGTCAATGTAAAAAAATTCAAGTATTCTTACTGCCCTATTTTGTAGTACCTGTAATTTTTTTTAATGTGTCCAAAAGGTATTAAGATAAACAATAGAGCAGTAATTCAAATATGAAGCAATTAAAGAGTGGTAAGTTGTTTTTAGTATGGAAAATGGAATTTTTTTTTCACCTGGTACATTGACCCAATATTTTAGCAAGTTTAACCCTTAAATGATCAATGTGATTATGAAAAGACAACGAATCAAGAAAAACCCCTAAATGACGATATGACTGAACCCTACAAATTTTATTCTCACCAACCTGAAGCTCCTGACAAGAAATCAATTGAGTTACGCATTTTCAACGACCAAAAACCATAAATTCAGTTTTAGTAAAATTTGGTTCTAGATTATTAGAAGCAAATCATAGATTAACTGAAGTAACAGTTACAATCAAATTCTCAAATAAAGTTGTTGAATCCTTTGCTTTAATAGATATAGCTGTGTCATCTGCAAATATAATAGCAAGACTTAATTTTTCTCGGCAAAATTTGCGGAAGATCGTGAATATAAATCAAAAATAAGAGCGGACCTAATACTGAACCTTGAGGGATACCAGTAACATTAAGATTTTTTAAATTGGACTGTTTTCCATCGACATCTACCGCGGTTTTACGTCCACACAGGTATGATTTTACTAAGTCTAGTCCTATCCCTCTTATGTCTGCATTTTCAATTTTGTCATAAAGAATTTCTTTGTTTAATGTGTCATATGCTTTCTTAACATCGTAGAAAACAGTAGCCACATGGAATTCATTATCCAAACAATCATCTAATTCTAATAAAAGAGCTGCAACTGCGTGTTGTGTCGAATGACTTGCCCTAAATCCAAACTGGTATTTGGTAAAAAAAAAAAAAAAAAAAAAAAAATGACTTATCCAAATAATTAGAAATCCTTTCTTTAAAAAGTTTTCAAAACACTTTAGATAAAGGCGATAAAATTACAATGGGACAATAATTATTTACATTGGATTTATCACTTTTTTTATGTAATGCAGTAACCCGGGCAATTTTCCATATACCAGGAAACATACCTGAACTGATACACAAATTAAAATATGAATAAGTGGTTCAGAAATCACTCCAGCAATATTTTTTAGCAACTTTGTTGATATTCTTTCATATCTCACTAAGTTATCACTTTTTATATTTTTGATAACCTTATGGAATTCTGCAAAACTAGCTGGGGCCAGAAATATGCTTGTACCTTCCGAGGGAGGGAAATAAGGTTAATGCATCCTGCGAGAAGAAAAATTCTATCTCTGCAGAAACGATAGATGGTACAACGCCAATAAAATAATCACCAAACATATTAGCAACAGCTTTTGGACCTCCAACTTCTTCACTATTTATTTCATATAATACCTCGGGATGCGACAACTGTTTATTTCATCTATTTTCATCCTTGATTAAACTTCACGTTTTGCGGGGAGAATTAAATTTTCAAATGAATCATCATAATAAGCTCTTTCACTATCTCTTAGGTCCTTACCAACAGATTTTTTTAATTTTTGAAACGTATTATTTTTATTTCTTTTGGATACTTCATTTTGATTTTATATAAAGTTTTTTTTATCCATCAATCTCAAAAGGGACTCATTTACCCAAGGTTTTCTTGGAACAATTCTCTTTCCCATTGGAATTCTATACAGGCAAAATTGATCAAGCTTTTCAGTCAATATATCATAAAACTTATCTAAGGATTGATTTGGATTCTTTTCATTAATTACTGGACTCCACCCAACGTCACCAAGCCCATCTGTTAAATTAAAAAAAATATATGCGGAGAATCTTGACGCTTTGTTTGGCCTTTTTTAGTATATGAAAAATAAGGCGGAAAATCAGCCATAATTATGCAGTGATCAGATGAATCATCAGGAATGACATATGTAATAACGGCACTGCACGGTGAAAAAATATTATCAGTTAGTGAAAATGATCCGTCAGTTATCCTGGATGGCATAAAACACAAAGGGTTTAATCCATGAGCTAACGGACACTCTACAAACTGCACAGTGTTTCTATCCATTCTGTTCTGATACAGATACAAGGCTCATTAAATTGAAATTAAAATATCCCATAACTAGATAGGAAGTATTAAGACTAGCCAATTTATCCAACAAAGTTTCAAAACGATCTATAAATTCTACCTGATTAGCTGACGGAGTACAATAAATAACTCTGATTAGCAATTTTTGGTTATTTGAAAAAGAAAAACACTCAGCAACACAAGATTCAAAAAGCATTTCAATATTTATAGGCAAAAAATCTTTCCTTGCGGCTGTTGGTGTGCAATTTTTAACCAAAACACCAAGACCAACTTGCTAAGCCGTTTTATGTTGCAAAGAAAGAGATATTCCATAATAAGATGTGTTCTATCGTCTAACAGGCACCAATATTAAACGATTTATCCAAATATATATCTGGAAATCCCGAGAAACTGGAATTTACAAATATATATCTGGAAATTAGAGATTAATTTTCCCCTCCCTCCTTCTACACGAAATCTCTTTTTATAGTTATTTTAAGTTTTTTTTAGAGTATCTGGAAATTTGGATGTAGAACAGTGGTTTATGAGGCTTTAAGGACAACCCCCACACCTATGAAATACTTCACTTGCCCTCCTTCATAATGGCTCATGTACAATTAGACATCACTATGGGTAGTTTTATTCAGCTTCGAATGAAAAAAATTAGTAACATGAAGCTTAAAATTAAATATTTACATTAACCGTTTTTCATATCGACTACGTGCATCTTAAGGAACGAATTTTGTCGATCAATTTCGATCGACATGAAAAAAATGATAATCTTCAGCATAAATACTTTCAATTGAAAATTCATCTAAAAAAGTTTTACATAGGCCGTATTAGATTTTGATAAAAAAGTTTTAATCGTATCTTGTGCAGTCCTCCACCCCCGACATTTCCAAAACGATATCCTCCTAGTATTAACATTATTATTTGCCAAATCATTCAAACATAAATATTAATTTCTTAGAATATCTAATATATTGCAATTATGTTCATTGTTATTAACTACGATGTTTTGGAAAACTGAAAGAAACAAAAAAGAATCTTGCTCAAGTTCATTAAACCTTGATGATGGAATTTCACCATTTCCTATATCCGTTATCAAATGTTATTACCACATCAAGGACAACCATACCACGACCAACCCAGCAAACAAACAAAAGAAAAAAAAGGTAACACAAATAGGAACAACTTTAAAAATAAAAGAAAAATGATCTTCATTCCAGCTTAATTTCTTTCAATACTGCTAATCGGAAAGACCTCTCTGCGGGCCTAAATAATCAAACAACAACAAAAAAACTAAATAAAGAAAAATAATTAATACTCGTAATTTAGAATTAGGCATATGAACAATAAGTACAAACAAACAGGATATGTAAAACAAGATTAAACATTACACCCTTATATGAATTGAATAGTAACAACAGAGCAGTCAAACTATCATACATAATAAATTTATGCCACAGAATCATCCACTTGTAAACTTTAATATGCTTCTCGGATTCTCGAAAATTTCTCAATCTCTGGTATATAATCACTAAATGAGTATTTTGTAGTTGAACCGTCAGGTCTTTTTACAAACAAATATGCCTGAATGCCCTTGGATATCCATGCATCCATGGATATCCGTGAGCTAATCTTAATTTATCACATTTCACCAATAACAGCTTACGTATTCTACGGATTTCGGCTGGAACATCGTCACCAATAAACATGTTCGAATAGTTTCGATGGAATGTCTTACCTTCTAGCTTACTAGCATATTTTATCATAGCTAACTTATCATCTTTTTTATTCAGTGTCACCTTCTAAAATTTACGATTTCTATCGTACTGTGTGAACGTGAAATTTACATCCGGCATTTCTAATCCATGGCGAACTACCTCAGTGAATAAAACTATAGCGTTATCATTGTCCTTGCAAGCAGCATTCCATATGATAACATTATTTTCTAATTTAGCAGCTTCCATTCTCACAATTTGACCCATACTATCTTCATTATTTCTTCTTAACTTCATTATTTCATCAGTACATGTTTTTATTTGCAATTTAGGGAAGACGTATCATTTTCGATCTTCCCAATTTTCAGTTCAGTATCATTCATCTTATTTTTAAGTAGCAAATGGTCTTTTTCCAGATTATCGACCCTTGCCGTAAGACTTCTTTATTGATTGTTGATATTATCTACCTTATTACCATTTTCTTTTACGACATCAAGAATTTGCTTAAAGTCTGCAACTAGTATTGATAATTCTGGTTTCGAGCTAGAGCTATCTTTTCAGGTATCTAATGTACTACTTATAGCTTCTGGTCTAGGGTTTTTCCTTTTACGTCCTATTATGTACTAATAGACTTGATATACATCCTACTATCCTTGAGATAATATTTTCACTTTAATTTTAACGCAGATGCGCTAAATGCGTCTTACTCTGACAGGAGCATTGAATGAACTGAATTATGCTACCATATTTAGAAATTTCCATAAACAACTATAAATGGTGAGATGTTCATTATAAATGTTCAGTTACAAAAGAATATCCAGCACTTATAGGAGTAAGTCAGAGAGGAAGAGATTTTTCATGTGGAAGAAGTGAAAACTATTTTTTCGTTTTGTCCAAAACAGTATTGTTATTAAAAAAGAATGGCGTCAAAAATAAAACCACTTAAAGCAATGACATGCACGTGAGCTTTGAGATTTTTCTTATCATAGTATTTTCCGTAGAAAAAAAAGATTTTGAAGGTAATATAACATTTACTTTTTCTACACACTTACAAGCCACTCTCCTTCAATACAGTAATGGCAGTGGCGTAGCCACGTAGGGTGGCACTCCAGGTGTTGACACCAAGAGAAGAAAGTGGAAGGTCACTTTTGAAGTATATTAAGACTACGAAACATTTGAGGATATTTTCTATCGTCAGTCTTAGCTACTAAAGATCAAGGCCTTTGTGTTACTTAGCTAAATACACTGCAAGGATTTTAGACTTCTAAACACATATTCAAAGCCTTATACCGTATACTTAACTACCTCCCGCACTCTATCAAAAACCCCAATTTTATCTGTGGATAACGTACTAATTTGTGAAATAGGGTTCCTATATATCTAATTATCACGTTTTAATTTGTTCAGTTTTTATATTATATACCATTTTTCGCATTTGTTGTCTGTTTTTTTTTATGTCTGGGGGGTATTAATTATTGAGAATATTTTATCCTACCTTTTTTATTTTCTATGTCTTTATTTTTTGTTGAAGCTGAATACGCTCCGCCAAGTGATGTCGAACCGATCAGAGAAACTTCTAATTCTACTCTATCGCCTGAGCATCAACAGCTACCTTTGAGTATTGCAACCAGATCATCCAATTTGACATCTGTGTTGTTATATCCTGACTCCCAGGATATGGATGGTAATGATTAAGGCATATTTGAAAATAATAGCGTTTTAATAATAGTCTGAAAAGGATATTCCCCAATTCACGTATCCCCCAACCCAACTAAAGTACTCATCTTCCATTATCCCACACTCTCCGCTGAAGTATTGATTTACTACATGCCATATTGATCCCTCCAATGCCAAATTTCAAGACAGAAGATACCAGTAACAGCCAAGGCCACTGATAGAGAATACACCTCCGAAACTGCGGTCCCACATGGTGTGACTCCCAAACCTGGAGCTCACAGTATCAATTTACTTTCCTCCCAGGGCATCATGAACTTTATACAATCATTTATCAGGTTTTATTATTTATTCAACTCTGTTGTAAGTTCCATGTTCACAAAAAATCTATAAAGTTAAACAGTGTTATTCCCATCATTTTCTAAAATAGTCAGGTTTAAGGCATGGAAAGGTGGTCATTCATGAAACTCACAAAGGGGTCCGGTTCTGACGACAACCTTGCTTTTTAAACCACTGAGTAGTGGACGCTGTTGGGCTTTCGAAGGGCATCCAAAGAAAGGGGTTCAATATCAATCTTTTGTTTATGTATAATCAGCAAACAGAAACTTTAAAGATAAGTTTTAGCAGATCTATATCCCCAAAGAAACTAAAGGTGATTTTGTAAAGCCAAGATAAAAAAAAAACAAAGTAAAATAAAAAACGAACTGAAATTACTTGAGTATGTTTTAAGTATAATATTTGTAAAACTTGAAAAGCCTTCATATGTTATTTTTGTTGTTATGTTTTAGTTGGTTTAATGAAAAACACACCACACCAAAAAAAAAACGTTGCCAGTTAAACACAAATGATACTCTGGCCTTTTGGAGGCTTTTGAGATGTATTTATTTCCTATTTGTTTTCAGTTTCCTCTTTGCTTCTTTTGTTGATTGTAATTTCGGTTCGTTTTAAGTTTGGAATATTATATGACTTTAATCCCACTGGTCATTGGCTTAATCCGGTTCTTTACACCCTTTTCATTAATCATATATCTACTTTCATCCCAATCTGATGTTCTTTAACTTTTTTTGAAAACTTACCTTTAAATCAAATTTATAGGGAATTCGCAAAATTTGACTACTTACATGGAAAAGTCTAAATTAAGTCATGGATTATGAAGTTTAAATACGTAGAATAGGAAACAATACATTAGCAAAAACAGACTAGGTTCAAAACTATCCTTTATCGTGAAAAATAGGAAGAGATCTCTCGCGAAAATCTATTGCCACAATTTAGTTTAAATAGTCTAATTTAAAGGCAATACTACTTTTATTTCGATTATAAAATATCCAATAAGTGGTGTTAAGCAAGAATTATAACTAAATAAACGAAAAGCATTTATTTAAAGTATACAAAATTCAGCCAATACATACAAAAAGTATATTTTGTTTTCGTTTGAAACTTAGTGCATCCGTTTAAAGTCTCTTCTGAGAAGTATAACAAGAAAGATAAGGATAATTGATGCAGTCTAGTAAAAAGCAAATCAGAGCAAACCATGCTGCATACTATCTTAAATTATGAAACCACATTTTGAAAAATAACTGGGAAAAAGAGTTTCTGTGAATTTCAAAGGGACTTGAAAATGGTTAAAATTAGAACAAATCCTGGTTTGGCCTTGATATTTTTGGCGTTGTTTTGATTCATGCGCTCACCAAATCATCACCCTTTCCCCAAAAAATAAGCTGTTGCAAGCATATGTTTTACCCGACTCTGGTATCCGAGTAGACCCATGCTATATATATAAAAAAAAAAAATCACAAAAAAAACATATAACAAATATAAAAAAAATGTAAAAAAGATATAAAAAAATAAAAATATATAAATATATATATAAAAAAAACAATCACAAAGATACAAGTGGCAGAGGATCTCGTTTAAATAGAAAAAGAACGTCGTAACCTCATACCTGCTTTATGATAGAATTGCGTAACATTTTAGTGCAGCGGTACCATCGCCACTGTGAATATGGGCGTTTTTAATAGTTTTAGAACACCTCAGTAAAGTTCTTCAGTAGCACCTTAGAAACTAAAGAGTAACATTGACTGAATTTTAAACTCAAAAGATGCTTGTGAAACTATAGAGCTCTACAGTCTTTTTTTAAAATAAACCAAAGGTAGAAGCGCTGATAATTTGCTACTATGCCTTTCCAGTCCCCAAAGGCTAGTTTTCAGTATCATAGACAGCGCAATCGCGCTGCCTAAGTAAAGAACGATGTGGGCACAATGTATTATTTATGTTTCTCGTGGTCTTAGACCAGGGCGCTGCGTATAGAAGGAGTTGTCGTAGAAACATCGAAAAGGGCAATGCGTATAGAAGGAGTTGTTGTAGAAACTTCGAAAAGAGCTCATTCGATTGGAAATTGGAGTGGCTAGTGCCCTTTTTAACAGTCGAAAGTGATTAGAGGGCAACTAGCCCCCCCCCCCCAAACCCATCATTCCCCCAAATACATTTAATCAAAATTTTGAGATAGCCATTTTGTTCACCGTAGTTGATTTCCAGATAGAAAATATGTTTTTGAGGAGGACACTCCCCCACAACCCTCAGGGCAAGGGTTTTAAGTTATGCCCTGGGGGTATATAAGCCCTATGTTGGCACAATGCATTTTTTTTTTTTCCTTTAGAGCAGCGTACTTCGTATCGAAGGAGTTGTCGTAGTAACTTCAAAAAGGGCTCATTCGATTGGAAATTGGAGTGGCTTGTGCCCTTTTTAATAGTCGAAAGTGATTGGAAGGCGACTAACACCCCTTCCAAGCCCACCATTTCCCCAAACACATCCAATCAAAGTTTTGAGATGGCCATTTTGTTCAGCGTAGCTGATTTCCACATAGGAACTATGTTTTGAGGAGAAGAGTCCCCCACAGCCTTCAGGGCAAGGGTTATAAGTTATTCCCTGGGGGCATATAGAGTTTTTATAGAAAGCGTTGTCGTAGAAACTTTAAAAAAAGCTCATTACATTGGAAATTCAAAGGGCTAGTGCCCTTTTTAATAGTCGAAAGTGATTGCTGGGCAACTAACCCCCCTCTCAAGCCCACCTTTTCCCCAAACACATCCAATCCAAATTTTTAGATAGCCATTTTATTCAAGGTAGTTTTAGGTTCTGGAAATTAGGTCTTTGAGGATGAATACCCCCACCCCCCACCCTCGGGGCAAGGGGTGTAAGTTATGCCCTGGGGGCATATAAGGTTTTTATAGAACGCGTTGTCGTAGAAACTTCGAAAATGGCTAATTCGATTGGAAATTTAAACGGCTAGTGCCCTTTTTAATAGTCAAAAGTAATTGAAGGCAACTAAAACCCCTTCCACACCCACCATTTTCTCTAACGCACCCAATCAAAATTTTGAGTTAGTTATTCTATTCAGCGCAGCTCATTTCCAGAGAGAAAACAGATATTTAAGATGAGCACTCCCCCACAGCTTTCAGAACAACTATGGTAAGTTATACCTTGGGGGCATAGCGAGTTTTTATAGATAGCGCTCTCGTAGAATCGACAAAAAAGGCTTATTCAATTGAAAATTCTAAGGGCTGGTACCCTTTTTAATAGTTGAAAGAGATTGGACGGCAACTAACCCCCCCCCCCCCTCTCACGCCCTCCTTTTCCCCAAACACATCCAATCAAAATTTTTAGATATCCATTTTATTCAACGTAGTTGAACGTTCTGGAAATTAGGTCTTAGAGGATGACAAGCCACCCCCTACCACAGCCCTTAGGGAAAGGGTTGTAATTTATGCCCTGGGGACACATAAGGTGTTTATTAGAAAGCGTTGTCGTAGAAACTTCAAAAGGGCTCATTCGATTTCAAATCGAAAGGCCTTGTGTTCTTTTTAATAGTCAAAGTAATTGGAAGGCTTGACATTTTTATAGTAAAGATCGATGTGGGTGTATTTTTTTTTTTTTTTTTTTTTTTTTTTAGACTAGGGCACTTCGTATCGAAGGAGTTGTAGTGGAAACTTCGAAAAGGGTTCAATCGATTGAAAATAGAAAGGGCTGATGCCCTTTTTAGTAGTCGAAAGCGGTTGGAGGTCAACTAATCCCCTCTAGCCCACCCTCCTATTTTCCCATTATGTTTAAAAACTAAATATTACCTTAAGATTAAATCAAAATGCACTGTGTCAATGCTAATTCCCAATAAGGCATCTCAGTAATATCCCAAGAACGACTGAGGGTATTATGTTCAAATTTTCGGGGCTACTACTCCTCTTAAAATTTAACCAAATCAAAATAGCGTAAGTGTATCCAAGCTATCAAACAAAGTAAACAGATTTTTTTTTTTGCGAATGGTATCAAGTTTTCTATTTGAGGTCAAGTAGATGAGGTATGAAAGTAAATTAAACACTACTATTTGTGTTCAGATTTTTTAAAAGGGTGTATGTTGTTAAAAATTGCTGAAAATTTTTCTCCAGCATATAAATAGCAGGCCAAACTATAAATTGTTAGAAAAACGAAAAGATTTTAAGTATTATTTTCTTTTTCCCTGAAAAGACTATGTCAATATAAAACGAACAAAAATTAATTAAAAAAAACTGTTTCCACAAATAAGTTTTTCGAAGAAAGGTAAAGAACTCCATTAAACAAAAAATGCAAAAATAAAATGAAATAATCTACCAAGCGTGAAACTACCACGTATCCGCATTGGTAAGTACATGGAACCCAAAACGGGCCAGAGTTACAATAAATAACCGAGTTGAGCTGAGCACAAGCATTACTTAACATACGTTAGTCTCAAAACCCCCTATGTTTCCCCAAGATCAGATCATAAATTACACTTTACTAAATTAAACATAGACGGATTTGTATTGTAAAGCAATGAATAAAGCACTAATTCCGAGAAACTCCGAAGGTTATTTATTTCATTGGCCCGACGATGTTCCAGGGACCGGGTAGTGCTTTGGAAAAAGAGAAATAAAAACAACGATGACCTTCAAGTGTGTTAGCTTTAAAAACCTTCAAAATTCAAGTTAATACTTGAACGTTAAAAGTGACTTCTTTAGCAGTGGGAAAATTACAAAATTACACTACGACGGAAAAATATACAACTCCGTTGACTACGGGGGAGGTTGACCGGTTCATAAAACGAAGGTCATAAAATACCTTCGAAATTTTGAAGGTATTTTTTAAAACCTTCAAAAATGTTAATATTATTTTATTTATTAAAGCTATAAAAGTAAAAACATTTATATTGTTTCAGTAAAGTGCAAATTTTGTTCTGGCCTTGGGAAGGCATAGGGGTTTTGAGCCCAACTTATGTTAATTTCTGCTCATTTTGAGTTTGATTCGGTTATTTATTGTAATTTCTGTTCGTTTTGAGTTTCATTTATTTATTGATTCTGATCTGTGGTAGTGTCACGCTTGATAGATTGTGCGCTTTTATTTTGCTCATTTTTGGTTTAATATCGTTATTTACTTTTCGTTGAAAAAGTCTTTGCGTGGGAAAAGTTTTTTTTAATTAATTTCTGTTCGTTGTTTGCTGACAGTTTTTTCATAGAAAAAGAAAATAATAGTTTGAATATTTTTCTTTCTCTAAGAATTTATAGTTCGGCCTGTTATTTGTATACTGGAGAAAAATTTTCAGCAATTTTTAACAACATACACCCTTTTAAAAAATCTGAGCACAAATAGTAGCGTTTAATTTAGTTTCATACCTCCTCTAGTTGACCTGAAATGGAAAACTTGATACCATTCGCAAAAAAATCTTTTTACTTTCTTTAATAGCTTTGATACGCTTACGCTATTTTGATTGGATTAACTTTTAAGAGCAGAAGTAACCACAAAAGTTTGAACATAATACCCTCAGTCGTTCTCGGGATATTACTGAGATGCCTTATTGGGAATTAGCATTGACACAGTGCATTTTGATTTAATCTCAAGGTAATATTTAGTTTTTAAACATAATGGGAAAATGGGAGGGTGGGCATTGGAGGGGGATTAGTTGACCTCCAATCGCTTTCGACTACTAAAAAGGGCATCAGCCCTTTCTATTTTCAATCGATTGAACCCTTTACGAAGTTCCCACTACAACTCCTTCGATACGAAGTGCCCTAGTCTAAAAAAAAAAAAAGAAAAAAAAAAAGAAAAAAAAAAAAAAAAATTACACCCACATCGATCTTTACTATAAAAATGTCAAGCCTTCCAATTACTTTGACTATTAAAAAGAACACAAGGCCTTTTGATTTCAAATCGAATGAGCCCTTTTTGAAACGACAACGCTTTCTAAAAACACCTTATGTGCCCCCAGGGCATAAATGACAACCCCTACCCTAAGCTCTTTTGGGGTGGATGTCATCCTCCAAGACCTAATTTCCAGAACTTTCAACTACGTTAAACAAAATGGCTGTCTCAAAGTTTTGATTGGAGGTGTTCGGGGAAATGGTGGGCGTGAGAGGGGCGTTAGTCGCTCTCCATTCACTTTCAACTATTAAAAAGGCAGTAGCCCTTTCAATTTCCAATCAAATGAACCCTTTTGAAGTTTCTACGACAGTGCTTTCAATAAAAACCTTATATGTCCCAAGGGCGAAACTTACAACCCTTGCCCTGAGGGCTGGGGGGAGATTTTTCATTCTCAAAGACCTAATTTCCAGAACTTTCTACTACGTTGAACAAAGTGGCTATTTGAAAATTTTGATTGGATGTGTTTGGGGGACTGATGGGCGTGAGAGAGGTGATAGTTACCCTCCAATCATTTTCGGCTATTAAAAAGGGCACTAGCCCTTTTAATTTCCAATCAAATGTGCCCCTTTTGAAATTTCTACAGCAACTTTCTATATAAACCTTATATGCCCCCAGGGTATACCTTACAACCCTTGCCCCGTGGGCTGTAATGGGGCTATCATTCTAAAAGACCTAATTTTCGGAACTTTCAACTACGTTGAACAAAATGGATATCTCAAAATTTTGATTGGATGTGTTTGGGAAAATGGTGGGTGTGAGAGGGGCGTTAGTCGCTCTCCAGTCACTTTCAACTATTAAAAAAGCCACTAGTCCTTTCAATTTCCAATTGAATGAGCCCTTTTGAAGTTTCTACGGCAACGCTTCCAATAAAACCTTATATGCCTCCCGGGCATAACTTACAACCCTTGCCTTGAGGCCGGGGGGGGGGGGGGTTGTCATCCTTAAAGACCTAATTTCCAAAACTTTCATCTACGTTGAATAAAATGGCTATATAAAATTTTGATTGGATGTTTGGGGAAGAGGGGGGCGTGAGAGGGGGGGTTAGTTGCCCTCAAATCACTTTCGACTATTAAAAAGGGCACTAGCCCTTTGAATTTCCAATCGAATGAGCCCTTTTTTGAAGTTTCTACGACAACACCTTCTATAAAACACCTTATATGCCCCCAGGGCATAACTTACAACCCTTGCCCTGAGGGCTGTTAGGGGAGTGTCCTCCTCAAAAACAGAATTTCTATCTGGAAATCAACAAGGCTGAACAAAATGGCTATCTTAAAATTTTTGATTGGATGTGTTTGGCGAAATGATGGGCGTAGAAGAGTTCTCAGTTGCCTTCCGATCACTTTTGACTATTGAAGAGGACGCTAGCTATTTCAATTTCCTACTTAATGAGGCCGTTTTTGTAGTTACTACGACGACGCGTTCTATAAAAACATTGTATGCCCCCAGGAAATAATTTACAGCCCCTGCCCTGAGGGCTGGGGGTATGTCATCCTCAAAGACCTAATTTCCAGAACCTAAAACTACCTTGAATAAAATGGCTATCTAAAAATTTGGGAAAATGGGAAGGTGGGCCTGGGTGGGGGGTAGTGGAAGGGGGATTAGTTGCCCTCCAATGACTTTCGACTATTAAAAAGGACATCAGTCCTTTCTATTTTTAATCGAATTAGCCCCGTTAGAAGTTCCCACGACAACTCCTTCGATACGAAGTCTAAACAACAACAAAAAATATCACTAATCACTTTTGACTATCAAAAGGGTAGCCTTTGAATTTCAAATCGAAGGAGCCCTTTTTCAAGTTTCTACGACAAAGATTTCAATAAAAACCTTATATACCCCCAGGGCATAACTTATAACCCTTGATCTGAGGGTTGTGGGGGAGTGTCCTCCTCAAAAACATATTTTCTATCTGGAAATTAACTATGCTGAACAAATTGGTTTTCTCAAAATTTTTATTGGTTGTGTTTGGGGGAATGATGGGCGTGGGAGGGGGGCTAGTTGCACTCCAATCACTTTCGACTATTAAAAAGGGCACTAGCCCTATGAATCTCCAATCGAATGAGCTTTTTTTTGAAGTTTTTACGACAACGCCTTCTGTATAAACCTTATATGCCCCGAGGGCATAACTTAAAACCTTTGCTACTGAGGGCTGTGGGGGAGTTATCCTCCTCAAAAACATATTTTCTATCTCAAAATAAACTACGACAAACAACATGGCTTTCTCAAAATTTTGATTGGATGTGTGTGGGGGAATGATGAGCGTGGGGGGGGGGCTAGTTGGATGTGTGTTCCAACTAAAAATTTTGATTGGATGTGTGTGGGGGAATGATGAGCGTGGGGGGGGGGGCTAGTTGCCTTCGACTATTAAAAAGGGCACTAGCCCTCTGAATTTTCTATCGAATGAGCCTGTTTTGAAGTTTTTACGACAACCCCTGCTATAAAATCCTTATATGCCCCCAGGGCATAACTTAAAACCCTTGCCCTAAGGATTGTGGGGGAGTGTCCTCCTCAAAAACATATTTCTATCTGGAAATCAACTACGCTGAACAACACCTTCTATAAAAACCTTATCTGCCCCCAGGGCATAACTTAAAACCCTTGCTCTGAGGGTTGTGGGGCATTGTCCTCCTCAAAAACATATTTCTATCTGGAAATCAACTACGCTGAACAAAATAGCTATCTCAAAATTCTGATTGGATGTGTTTGGGGGAATTATGGGCGTATGGGGGGGCCTAGTTGCCCTCCAATCACTTTCGACTCTTAAAAAGGGCACTAGCCCTTTGAATTTCCAATCGAATGAACCTGTTTTGAAGTTTCTACGACAACGCTTTCTATAAAAACCTTATATGCCCCCAGGGCATAACTTAAAACCCTTTCCCTGAGGGCTGTGGGGGAGTGTCCTCCTCAAAAACAGAATTTCTATCTGGAAATCAACAAGGCTGAACAAAATGGCTATCTCAAAATTATTATTGGATGTGTTTGGGGAAATGGTGGGCGTTGACGGGGTGTTAGTTGCCTTCCAATCACGTTTGACTATTAAAAAGGGCACTAGCCATTTCAATTCCCAATCGAATGAGCCCTTTTTGAAGTTTCTACGACAACGCGTTCTGTAAAAACCTTATATGCTCCCAGGGCATAACGAGGGCTGGGGGGGGGTATTCATTCTCAAAGACCTAATTTCCAGAACCTAAAACTACCTTGAATAAAATGGCTATCTAAAAATTTGGGAAAATGGGAAGGTGGGCCTGGGAGGGGGGGAGTGGAAGGGGGATTAGTTGCCCTCCAATGACTTTCGACTATTAAAAAGGACATCAGTCCTTTCTATTTTTAATCGAATTAGCCCCGTTAGAAGTTCCCACGACAACTCCTTCGATACGAAGTCTAAACAACAACAACAAATATCACTAATCACTTTTGACTATCAAAAAGGGGACTAACCCTTTGAATTTCAAATCGAAAGAGCCATTTTTCAAGTTTCTACGACAAAGATTTCAATAAAAACCTTATATGCCCCCAGGGCATAACTTATAACCCTTGATCTGAGGGTTGTGGGGGAGTGTCCTCCTCAAAAACATATTTTCTATCTGGAAATTAACTAAGCTGAACAAATTGGTTTTCTCAAGATTTTTATTGTTTGTGTTTGGGGGACTGAGGGGCATGGGAGGGGGGGGCTAGTTGCACTCCAATCACTTTCGAATATTAAAAAGGGCACTAGCCCTTTGAATCTCTAATCGAATGAGCTTTTTTTTGAAGTTTTTACGACAACGCCTTCTGTATAAACCTTATATGCCCCGAGGGCATAACTTAAAACCCTTGCTATGAGGGCTGTGGGGGAGTATCCTCCTCAAAAACATATTTTCTATCTCAAAATAAACTACGACAAACAACATGGCTTTCTCAAAATTTTGATTGGATGTGTGTGGGGGAATGATGAGCGTGGGGGGGGGGCTAGTTGGATGTGTGTTCCAACTAAAAATTTTGATTGGATGTGTGTGGGGGAATGATGAGCGTGGGGGGGGGCTAGTTGCCTTCGACTATTAAAAAGGGCACTAGCCCTCTGAATTTTCTATCGAATGAGCCTGTTTTGAAGTTTTTACGACAACCCCTGCTATAAAATCCTTATATGCCCCCAGGGCATAACTTAAAACCCTTGCCCTAAGGATTGTGGGGGAGTGTCCTCCTCAAAAACATATTTCTATCTGGAAATCAACTACGCTGAACAACACCTTCTATAAAAAACCTTATCTGCCCCCAGGGCATAACTTAAAACCCTTGCTCTGAGGGTTGTGGGGCATTGTCCTCCTCAAAAACATATTTCTATCTGGAAATCAACTACGCTGAACAAAATAGCTATCTCAAAATTCTGATTGGATGTGTTTGGGGGAATTATGGGCGTATGGGGGGGCCTAGTTGCCCTCCAATCAATTTCGACTATTAAAAAGGGCACTAGCCCTTTGAATTTCCAATCGAATGAACCTGTTTTGAAGTTTCTACGACAACGCCTTCTATAAAAACCTTACATGCCCCCAGGGCATAACTTAAAACCCTTTCCCTGAGGGTTGTGGAGGAGTGTCCTCCTCAAAAAATATTTTCTATCTGGAAATCAACTAGCCTACGATGAACAAAATGGCTATCTCAAAATTTAGATTGGAAGTGTTTGGGGGACTGATGGGCCTGGGGGGGGGGCTACTGGACCACAAATCACTTTCGACTATTAAAAAGGACACTATCCCTTTGAATTTCCAATCGAATGATTCTGCTTTGAAGTGTCTATGACGACACCTTCTATAAAAACCTTTTATGCCCGCCAGGGCATAACTTAAAACCCTTGCCCTGAGGGTTGTGGGGGAGTGTCCTCCTCAAAAACATATTTTTTATCTGGAAATCAACTACGCTGAACAAAATGGCTATAACTTCTAAGAAATAAGTAAAGTGCAAATTATTTTCTGACTTTTAGAAAGCATAGCGGTTTGAACCCTACTCATGTTAGTTTCTGCTCGTTTTGAGTTTGACTCGATTATTTATTGTAATTTCTGTTCGTTTTGGGTTTCATTCATTTATTGATGCTGATTTGTGGTAGTTGTACGGTTGGTAGACTATTTTATTCTTTTTTGGTTCATTTTTGGTTTAATGGAGCTCTTTTTTTTTAAGATACTGTGTGGAAAAAGTTTTTAATTAATACCGTATACGGATAAGTCTTTGGTTTTCAATAACGTTAGCTGTGAATACAACCCATTGTAGATAATTAATTGGGAAGAGGTTTTTAGCCTTAAAACTGATAAAGCCCATAACAATTATCCATTAGTCAGAATCACGTGCGAGTGTTTTGTCGGTTACTAGGGTAAGATTTCTTCGAATGTTGCCACTCCTCAAGTGGGAATATAATTGACTGCAAAGTCCTCAGTCTTGCGGGTAACCCGACAGGGTCAAGGCAGTCCTCTGCAGAGACCTTTGTGCATAGATCTGGATCTTACGCCCTGTCACAGTTGTCCTGTAAGGAGTCCTTCCATGAAGGTGTTCTGCGTCAACATGCAATTTAACCCATTGCTGGGAGAAGGTATGTAACTCACGGGACGTGTCATTACACCGGTGGGCCCTGCTGAATATACATTGGGGGGTTTTCTTTTTCCTGTACCTATATTTACGGCCCCCTGGAGAGGGTGCCCCAGTTTCTATTATGGGCCCCCAGGGTACGTTTTTTTGTGTGTTTGTTCCTAAGAAAAGGATGGAAATTATTGTTAAAAAGTTGGGAATTCGAAAGAAACTGGTAAGTCGGTCTTGGTGCCAAAAGATTGTAAAGATTTGTACAATTTTGATATTTTAGTTTATTTTATTTTTTAAGCGGGATGTCAATTCTCATGTTCTGGGAAAGAAAGAAATTATTTATAGAGCAATTTGATAAAGCATCATGACACATTACTAGCAAATGACAGTTAAGAAGCAAAGTATAGTTGAACAATGAATAACAATAAAAGTGTGCGAGATTTCAGTTCTAATTATTAAAATTTTATGCGTTGTCAAATTTAAATTAAGTAATTTTGCTTATTTTTTTTCACAGTTCAAGGTGACAACACAAGTGAAAATGTTGGACTCCCCGTAAAACTCTATAATTTTAAACCAACCTAAATAAAAATATTAAAAAATGAGGTTTCAGTTACGAATATACCTAAAATGGGACTAAGGGCTTAATTTTTATTTTATTTTGTAGTTCCTGGTACTTTAAACCAATCAAAGAATTGAGCCTGCCAAAATTTTGTTGACCAATGTAACATCGTTACTATAATTTCTGTAAATATCCCTATTGGTATTCAGATTAATGCACTCTAATCCAGGGTTAATTATCTGACAACTGGCTGTCGTTAATGTGGAGATAAATAAACTCAACCATGAAGCATCTGCGCTGACGTATTTAAATTAAAACCCGTTGTTTTATGTTAATGAAATTTTCATAATTTAGAAAAAATCATATTCTCCAAGAAGCGCCCATTAAAACTTACACGTTTGTTAATCGAATTTCATTAGTCCAGAGATGAGTAAACTGGTTTCAAAGTAAGGGAAGTTTTCAAAAGTGTGAAGTGCCGTAAGTTAAAGACAGCTTATATTCAATCAAAATAGTAGCCATGGAGGATATTTCAAAATATCTGTGACAGAACTGAGCCGACAATTCTAAAGACTAGATTTAAGGGCCACGATCGCATTCGATCTCGTAAAAACCAAGTAAAACCATGTTAGGTTCCTGGTGTAATTGTGATTTTAAATAAGTTGAGTGTCAAAAATTTACAGTTCTAAAAAGATATTTTGAAAACAGACCGAAGGACTTACCAATAGCTAAAGAGAATATGCATATTTTCTAAGGCCATTTTTAGTCTCTTATGGTCTTCTAGACAACCATCATCATGTTGATAGCACTGCTCAAAAAATTGTTCTTTAAAGGAATTTCTAAATAAGTGAAAATCATTAACGTGAAAAAAATAAAAATAAAACAATTCAGTTTACAAAAATGTTTGTAGGCTAAAAATGAAAGCTGAAAATCAATTTGGTTTAAATCTAAGTTTGTTCAGAAAACACGGTGAAAGGGGGAAAGGGGGCACTTTTCCCTATAGATCCCAATTTTAGAACTACATAATTATTTTCTGGTGTCTACGAGTTTATTGGTACAATGGCCTTCCTAATTTATGTAACGTTACTGTTAAATTTAATTTTCAAAGTGAAATTATGATACAAGTTAGATATAAGTTCAACTTGGGGAGAGGGGTAGAAACGGAAATTATTTACTAAAACCTATCAATTTTTTTGAATCCCTTATGACTTTCAAGCTGATATGACTCCCAAGCTTTAAAGCTGATATGACTTTCAAGCTTTAAATCTGATAGATTTTTAATAAAAGAATTTTTTACTATAGAGATAATTGTGTGCAGTTCTGATGGTATGGATCAACCAAAACCAATCGTGAAGGTGAAGATGCTGACAGAGAAGGCAATTGAAGAATTAACAGCTGGTATTGGGGAGGAACCGTTTAAATGTAATATGTGTACAAAATGCTTTTCTGTATCATGCTCTTTGAACATGCATAAAAGACTACATACTGGTGAAAAGTTCTTCAAATGTGATGTATGTGAGAAAACTTTCCCTGTGTCAAGCCAATTGATTCGGCACCAAAGAGTGCACACTGGGGAGAAACTGTTTAAGTGTGAAGTCTGTGAGAAAACTTTTTCTCAGTCAAGCAATTTGAATCAGCACCGAACAGTGCATACTGGGGAGAAACCGTTTAAATGTGATGTATGTGAGAAAACTTTCCCTGTGTCAAGCCAATTGATTCAGCACCAAAGAGTGCACACTGGGGAGGAACAGTTTAAGTGTGAGGTCTGTGAGAAAACTTTTTCTCAATCAAGCAATTTGAATTAGCACCAAACAGTGCACACTGGGGAGACACCGTTTATATGTGTGGTCTGTGAGAAAGCTTTTTCTTAATCAAGCAATTTGATACAGCACCAAAGAGTGCACACCAGGGAGAAACCGTTTAAATGTGAGGTCTGTTAGAAATCTTTTTCTCAGTTAAGCAGTTTTATTAATCACCAAAGATTGCACACTGGGGAGAAACCGTTTAAATGTGAGGTCTGTGAGAGAGCTTTTTCTGATTCAAGCAGTTTGATTCGGCACCAAAGAGTGCACACTGGGGAGAAACCGTTTAAATGTGAGGTCTGTGAAAAAACTTTTTATCTTTTAAGCAGTTTTAATCATTACCAAAGAGTACACTCTGGTGAGAAACCGTTAATATGTGATGTATGTTACAAATCTTTTTCTGAGTAATGCGAGTTTAATAGTCACCGAAGTTTACACACGGGGGATGCACCAGTTAAATGTGATGTATGTGACAAAACTTTTTCTCATTTAAGCAATTTGATTCAGCACCAAAGAGTGCACACGGGGGAGAAACCGTTTAAGTGTGATGTCTGTTACAAAACATTTTCTCAGTTAAGCAGTTTTATTAATCACCAAAGATTGCACACTGGGGATAAACCGTTTAAATGTGAGGTCTGTTACAAAACTTTTTCTCTTTCATGCAATTTGATTAGGCACCAAAGTGTGCACACTGGCCAGAAACCGTTTAAATGTGAATTCTGTGAGAAAACTTTTTGTCATTCATGCAGTTTGATTAAGCACCAAAGAGTGCACACGGGGGAGAAACCGTTTAAATGTGAAGTCTTTGAGAAAACTTTTTCTCAGTCAAACCATTTAAATAAACACCAAAGAGTGCACACTGGGCAGAAAAAATTTAAACGTGAGGTCTGAGCAAACTTTCTGTGTCAAGCAGTTTGATTAAACAACCCATTCTTAGAAAAAGTGGTAGTCGATATTGTACAATAACAATTTCTGTGGTCTTGCAGAACCCTTTTTATCTCTGCTTCTTTTTTTCGCTCTTCTTTTATATTTTTGTTAGTTCATTAATTAATTCATTTTTCCTTGGAATATTTTTGTTTATTTTTTCAGTGCTTTCTCTTTTGCTTATTGTTTTAACTTGTTCCTTCCCTTGGTCTATGACTTGCCCTCCCCCCCCCAAAAAAAAACAATCGAATGCAGTTTGTATATGCCTTTTGAGTAAACACTTCTATAAAGTCCATCTTATTCATCTTGTAATATTTTGCAGTGTTTTTGCCTATTCTTTTGATTCGTTGATTCATGGAATATTTATGTTCATTTTTTCAATGATTTATCTTTTGCCATTCTTTTTAACTTGTTCCTTCCTTAGGTTACGACTTTCTTTCCTCTCCCCCCCCCTCCAATTAAGTCTTTATGTGTATGCCTGGTTGAGTTAACAACCCTGTAAATTGCATTTTATTCTTCTTTTAATGTTTTCCCACCTTTTTTGACGGTTTCTTTGCATATCCTTTGGACTGAAACATTGTGAATAACCTGCATTAATACAGGTTTTAGTCTGTCCTTAGGGAAGTAAATACTTAAAACCATGAGGGTCACCAAGATTTATACTCAGCAAGGGGGGGATGTCTGCTCATTAAGTGACTGTTCCAATTTGGTGACGTTTATTTAAATGATTATAAAGTCTTCTGTACACCTATGGTACTGGACAATTATGGTTTTTTTTTTCAGATAAATAAACAAAACGAGGACTATTGGTCTTGTTAACTTTAGGAAATTGAGAAAATAAAGAAACGAGAAATATTGGTGTATCCATACAATTAGGTTCAAAAGGACCTAAAGCATTGTTTTCTAACATAAGAATTTTGGAAACAAATTTTGTTCTATTTTGGTTTCCTGACAACAAAAGGATAAGTTAACAAATATCCTGATGTTTTGATGAAATTGCGGCGCATTATTCTAGTTTATTTTACACCAAAAAGGGCCGAAAATTCTAGTTTTTTGATCAGCTCAAAACTCTGGTTTGTTGAAAGGGCCAGGGGGGATTGTGGCTCTGACTGGTTAAAACCCATACTCTGGACCAAGTTGACCTAATTTGCGAAAAAAGATTAAAAAAAAATATGATAAAAAAAATGATCAATCTAGTCTTTTGGGCATCATTTATTTTTTTTTTTTTTTTTTTTGGTCACTTCGTATAGAAAGAGTTTTTGTAGAAACTTCTAAAGGGGCTCATTCGATTTGAAATTGAAAGACTTAGTGTCATTTTTAATTATCAAAAGAGATTAGAAGGTAGCAACCAATGCTCTTACATCCATCATTTCCCCAAACACATCCAATAAAAATTTTGGGATAGCCATTTTATTCAGCTTAGTCGAAAGGTCCAGTAAATATGTCTGAGGATTTCAACCCCCCACAGCCCACAGGGCAAGGGCTATAAATTATAAACTTACAGGGTTATTATGGAAGGGGTGGTTGTATAAAATTCTGAGGGGACTCATTGGAATGTTAATCAGAAGTTTTAGTGGCTTTTTTAAGAGTCAAAAGTGATCAAAGGGCAGCTAGAACCCCCCTCCCCCACATCCTCTTTTCCCCAAATACCTCCGATCGAAATTTTGAGATAGCAATTTTGTAAAAAATAGTCTAAAGATCATATAACAAGGCCTTTGCGGTTGACACTACCCCTCAAAACCTGTTTGCATTTGTTGTAAGTTATGCCGTTGGGGTATATAAGTTTTTGTTTTTATAAAGTATGGGTGTATAAACCTTAAAGGAGGCTCATTTAATCGAAAATTTAAAGTTATAGTTCCCTTTTAAGAGTCAAAATTGATTCAGGGCAACTAGTCTCCTCAACGCCCTCTTCCGAAAACGCATCTGATAGAAAATGTGAGATAGCCATTTTGTTCAAAAAAGTCCAAAGAACATATGGAAATGTGTCCAGGATTGACGCAACGAAATAAAGCCCTGGGGAAAGGGTTATAAAATATGCCCTGGAAGCATATAAATTTTGTTATAAATTGCTAGTTCGTATAAACTTCCGATGGGGCTGATTTATTTAAAAATGGAAGTTGCAGTGCCCTTTTTAAGAACGAAAAGTGATTTAAGGGTAAGCAACCCCCCTTCCCCCAACCCTGATGTATTATTTCCCAAAGCAAACATAAAAATTTTGAGATATGTATTTTTTAAGTAATATTGAAAAGTCCAGTAATTAAAACTTTGTGTTTTAAACCTCCCCCCCCCCACCCCTCCTTTAGCCTTCAGGGCCAGGGATGTAATTCAGTTAACATATAGTATAGGTTATTAAGAAAGGTATGCATGTTTCAGCTTTACTTTCCAAAAAGATGAAGTACATTCAGGCGAGGCTTTCAACGAAAGTTTATGGGAGTGGTGAAGTAAATCAAAAGACGGGTTGTCAAAAGGGTTTAACTTGGGAATGAGTGAGTATATTAATTTTGAACTTTCAGGAAATGATCAATTGACCAAAAAGGCAAGATTTGCACACTACTTCTATTACTACTACCACACTACTACATTTACAATATTCAAGGGGAAATTTGAACTAAATTAGGACACTATAGGCCTATGCATGCACATTGTCAAAAAATGTATCTCAGATTGTATTTTGGTATTAAGTGGGTACTTAGAGAGAATGGTTAAAGGGGAAGATCAATTGACCAGAGGCAATATCTGTACGCTACTATTAATATCAATACAACTGCTGCATTTACTATTACTTCCATAATAATTACTTATTAGGCTAAGAGCATCAAGATTTAGTTCAAATTTCACCTTGAAAATTGTAAATTTCCCCTTGAATATTGAAAATATTATAAAGCTTAAAAAGAACTTTTGTGGACGAACTTGAACACTGTTTTGGTAAAAGTGCTTTCACGTACCTTGAATGTTTGGAGTTTCCCCTGAGTTTGATTAAAAAAATGTGGGGTCTTGGAGATCTTGTCAAAAACTCATGTTATTTAATTTTCCTGTTAATGACCGTGTTTTTTTTAACTTTAGTATTCGTGGAGATTTTGCAAATAAGGAGAAAATATTATAAGGCTTAAAAAGAACTTTTGTGGACAAAGTTGGACACTGTCTTGGTACTAGTGCTTTCACGTCCCTTGAATTCTTCCGAGGATCCCCTGAATTTCATTAAGGAAATTTGGGGTCTTGGAGATCTAGCCAAAAGGTAACTAGTTAATTTTCATGTTAATGTCCGTGTATTTCTAAGCTTTAGTATTTACGGAGATTTTGCAGATTTGGAGAAAATATTACAAAGCTTAAAAAGAACTTTTGCGGACAAAGTTGGACACTGTCTTGGTACTAGTGCTTTCACGATCCTTGAATTTTTCAAAGTTTTCCCTAAATTTTATTAAAGAAATGTGGCCTTGGAAATCTTGCCGGTAATTAATTATTTATTTGTTGTGCTAATTTCTGTTTACTTTTGAACTTTAGTATTGGCAGTGATTTTGCAGATTCGGAGAAAATATTATAAGGCTTAAAAAGAACTTTTGCGGACAAAATTGGATACTGTCTTGATACAAATGCTTTCACGATACTTGATTTTTTCAGAGTTTCCCCTGAATTTTATTAAAGAAATGTGGCCTTGGAAATCTTGCCGGTAATTAATTATTTATTTGTTGTGCTAATTTCTGTTTACTTTTGAACTTTAGTATTGGCAGTGATTTTGCAGATTCGGAGAAAATATTATAAAGCTTAAAAAGAACTTTTGCGGACAAAATTGGACACTGTCTTGGTACTAGTGCTTTCACGATCTTTGAATTTTTTATACTTCCTCCTAAATTCTATTAAAGAAATGTGGCCTTGGAAATCTTGCCGGTAATTAATTATTTATTTATTGTGCTAATTTCTGTTTACTTTTGAACTTTAGTATTGGCAGTGACTTTGTAAATTCGGAGAAAATACTATTAAGGTTAAAAGAACTTTTACGGACAAAATTTGACACTGTCTTGGTACAAGTTCTTTCACGAACCTTGAATTTTTCAGAGTTTTCCCTGTACTTTATTAAAAAAATGTGGCCTTGGAAATCTTGCCGGTAATTAATTATTTATTTATTGTGCTAATTTCTGTTTACTTTTGAACTTTAGTATTGGCAGTGATTTTGCAGATTCGGAGAAAATATTATTAAGCTTAAAAGAACTTTTGCGTACAAAATTTAACACTGTCTTGGTAGAAGGTCTTTCAGGTTCCTTGCATTTTTAAGAGTTTCCCCTGGATTTTACTACGGAAATGTGGCCTTGGAAATCTTGCCGGTAATTAATTATTTATTTATTGTGCTAATTTCTGTTTACTTTTGAACTTTAGTATTGGCAGTGATTTTGCAGATTCGGAGAAAATATTATAAGGCTTAAAAAGAACTTTTGCGGACAAAATTGGACACTGTCTTGGTACTAGTGCTTTCGCGATCCTTGAATTTTTCATAGTTTCCCCTAAATTTTATTAAAGAAATGTGGCCTTGGAAATCTTGCCTGTAATTAATTATTTATTTATTGTGCTAATTTCTGTTTACTTTTGAACTTTAGTATTGGCAGTGATTTTGCTGATTCTGAGAAAATATTATAAAGCTTAAAAAGAACTTTGGCGGACAAAAGTTGGACACTGTCTTGGTACTTGTGCTTTCACGATCCTTGAATTTTTCATAGTTTCCCCTGAATTTTATTAAAGAAATGTGGCCTTGGAAATCTTGCCGGTAATTAATTATTTATTTATTGTGCTAATTTCTGTTTACTTTTGAACTTTAGTATTGGCAGTGATTTTGCAGATTCGGAGAAAATATTATAAAGCCTAAAAAGAACTTTTGCTGACAAAGTTGGACACTGTCTTGGTACTAATGCTTTCACGTTCCTTGAATTTTTCAGAGTTCCTCCCTGAATTTTATTAAAGAAATGTGGCCTTGGAAATCTTGCCGGTAATTAATTATTTATTTATTGTGCTAATTTCTGTTTACTTTTGAACTTTAGTATTGGCAGTGATTTTGCAGATTCGGAGAAAATATAAAGCTTAAAAGAATTTTTACGGACTAAGTTGGACTCTGTTTTGGTACTAGTGTCTCTCATTCCTTGAATTTTTCAGAGTTTCCCAGAATTTTATTAAAGAAATTTGGGTTCTTGGAGAACTTGCCCAAAAATTTTTGGAACTTTAGTATTGGGGGAGACTTTGCAAATTTGGAGAAAATACTATAAAGCTTAAAAAGAACTTTTACGGACAAAGTTGGACACTTCTTTTGTATATAGGCTTTGACGTTTCTTAAATTTTTCAGAGTTTCCTCTGAGTTTTATTAAGGATGTGTGGGCTTGGAAATCTTGCCGGTAATTAATTATTTATTTATTGTGCTAATTTCTGTTTACTTTTGAACTTTAGTATTGGCAGTGATTTTGCAGATTCGGAGAAAATATTATAAAGCTCAAAAGAGCTTTTGCGGGCAAAGTTAGACACTGTCTTGGTACTAGTGCTTTCACGTTCATTGAATTTTCAGAGTTTCCCCTGAGTTTTATTAAAGAAATGTGGCCTTGGAAATCTTGCCGGTAATTAATTATTTATTTATTGTGCTAATTTCTGTTTACTTTTGAACTTTAGTATTGGCAGTGATTTTGCAGATTCGGAAAAAATATTATAAGGCTTAAAAAGAACTTTTGCGGACAGAATTGGACACTGTCTTGGTACTAGTGCTTTCACGATCCTTGAATTTTTCAAAGTTTTCCCTGAATTTTATTAAAGAAATGTGGCCTTGGAAATCTTGCCGGTAATTAATTATTTATTTATTGTGCTAATTTCTGTTTACTTTTTAACTTTAGTATTTGCAGTGATTTTGTAGATTTGGAAAAAATATTATAAATCCTAAAAAGAACTCTTACAGGCAAAGTTTGAAAGTGCCTTGGTATAAGTGCTTACACGCTCCTTGCATTTTTCAGAGTTTCCCCTGGATTTTATTAAAGAAATGTGGCCTTGGAAATCTTGCCGGTAATTAATTATTTATTTATTGTGCTAATTTCTGTTTACTTTTGAACTTTAGTATTGGCCGTGATTTTTCAGATTTGGAGAAAATATTATAAAGCCTAAAAAGAACTTTTGCTGATACAGTTGGACACTTTCTTGGTATTAATGCTTTCACGTTCCTTGAATTTTTCAGAGTTCCTCCCTGAATTTTATTAAAGAAATGTGGCCTTGGAAATCTTGCCGGTAATTAATTATTTATTTATTGTGCTAATTTCTGTTTACTTTTGAACTTTAGTATTGGCACTGATTTTGCAGATTCGGAGAAAATACTATAAGGCTTAAAAAGAACTTTTACGGACAAAGTTGGACACTGTCTTGGTACTAGTGCTTTCACGTACCTTGAATTTTTCATAGTTTTCCCTATATTTTATTAAAAAAATGTGGCCTTGGAAATCTTGCCGGTAATTAATTATTTATTTATTGTGCTAATTTCTCTGTACTTTTTAACTTTAGTATTCGCCGTGATTTTGCAGATTCGGAGAAAATATTATAAAGCCTAAAAAGAACTTTTGCAGATAAAGTTGGACAGTGTCTTGGTATTAGTGCTTTCGCGCTCCTTGAATTTTTCAGAGTTTCCCCTGAATTTTATTAAAGAAATGTGGCCTTGGAAATCTTGCCGGTAATTAATTATTTATTTATTGTGCTAATTTCTGTGTACTTTTGAACTTTAGTATTCGCCGTGATTTTGCAGATTCGGAGAAAATATTATAAGGCTTAAAAAAGAACTTTTGCGGACAAAGTTGGACACTGTTTTGGTACTTGTGCTTTCACGATCCTTGAATTTTCAAAGTTTTCCCTGAATTTTATTAAAGAAATGTGGCCTTGGAAATCTTGCCGGTAATTAATTATTTATTTATTGTGCTAATTTCTATTTACTTTTGAACTTTAGTATTGGCAGTGATTTTGCAGATTCGGAGAAAATATTATAAAGCTTAAAAAGAACTTTTGCGGACAAAATTGGACACTGTCTTGGTACTAGTGCTTTCACGTTCCTTGAATTTTTTATAGTTTCCCCTAAATTTTATTAAATAAATGTGGCCTTGGAAATCTTGCCTGTAATTAATTATTTATTTGTTGTGCTAATTTCTGTTTACTTTTGAACTTTAGTATTGTCAGTGATTTTGCAGATTCGGAGAAAATATTAAGCTTAAAAAGAATTTTTACGGACTAAGTTGGACTCTGTTTTGGTACTAGTGCTCTCTCATTCCTTGAATTTTTCAGAGTTTCCCCTGAATTTTATTAAAGAAATTTGGGTTCTTGGAGAACTTGCCCAAAAATTTTTGGAACTTTAGTATTGGGGGAGACTTTGCAAATTTGGAGAAAATACTATAAAGCTTAAAAAGAACTCTTGCTCGCAAAATTGGAAACTGCCTCGGTACAAATACTATAACGTTCATTGTAATTTTCAGAGTTTTTCCCTGAATTTTATTAAAAAAGCGTGGGGTCTTGGAGATTTTACCAAAGACTAACTTATTACATCTTATATCAGTGTTCGTTTTTTTGAACTTTAGTATGCGCGGAGATTTTTTGGACTCGGAGAAAATATTTTGAAGTTTAAAAAGAACTATGTCTGGCGCAGTTGAACACTGTCTTAAAATAAATACTTTCACGTTACTTGATTTTTTGAGTTTTTTCCCTGGATTTTATTAAAGAAATTTGGGGTCTTGGAGATCTTACCAAAAACTAATTATTTAATTTCCGTGTTAATATCCGTGTACTTTTTAACTTTGGTATTCGCGGAAATTTTTCAATTTGGAAAACATATTATAAAGCTTAAAAAGTACCATGCGGACAAAGTTGGACACTGTCCTGGTACAAGTGTTCACGTTCCTTGAATTTTTCAGAGTTACCCCTGAATTGTATTGAGAAAATGTGGGGTTTCGGGAGATCTTGCCCAAAAATTTTATATTTAATTTTCATGTTAATATACGAGTATTTTTGGACTTTAGTATTCGCGGCGATTTTGCGGATTCGGAGAAAATATTACAAAGCCTAAAAAGAACTTTGGCGGACAACGTTGAACACTGTCTTGGTACTAGTTTTTTCACATTTCTTGAATTTTTCAGAGATTGCCCTGAATTTTATTTTAAAAATGTGGGTTCTTGGAGATGGTGCCCAAAAATTTTTTTAACTTTGGTATTCGGGGAGATTTTGCAGATTTGGAGAAATTATTGTAAAACTTAAAAAGAACTTTTGCAGACAACGTTGGACACTGTCTTGGTACTAGTACTTTCACGTTGTTTGAAATTTTCAGAGTTGCCACAAAATTTTGTAAAAGAAATTTGGAGTCTTGGAGATCTTGCCAAAAATTAATTATCTAGTTTTCGTGTTAATGTCCGTGTACTTTTGAACTTTAGTTGTCTTGGCGATTTTGCAGATTTGGAGAAATATTATAAAGCTTGAAAAAACTTTTTTGGACAAAGTGGGACACTATCTTGGTACTAGTGCTTTCACGTTAATCTACACAGGTTAGGTTAGGTTACGAGTCATATAACCTAACTTAACCTGACCTAGGCTGTGTAGGTTAACGTGAAATCACTAGTATCGAGACAGTGTTCAGCGTTGTGAATCAAAGTTCTTTTAAAGCCTTGTAATATTTTCTCAAAATTTGAAAAGTCTCCACCAATACTAAAGTAAAAACAAATTTTTAACAAGACCTCAAAGACCCGCATATCTTTTATAAAATTCAGAGGTAACTCTGAAAAACACAAGGAAGGTTATAGCACTTTTACCAAGACAGTTTATAATTTTGTCCGTAAGAGTTATTTTTAAGCTTTATAACATATTCTCCAAATCTGAAAAATCTTGGTGAATATTAAAATTAAAACAACGGACATTAACACAAAAATTAAATAAATTTTTCTGGCAAGATCTCCAAAACGCCACATGTCTTGAATAAAATTCAGGGGAAACTAAAAAAATCAAGGAAGGTGAAAGCACTTACCTAGACAGTGTCTAACTTTGTCCGCAAAAATTCTTTTTAAGCTTTATAACATTTTCTTCAAATAAAAAAAAACTTGGTGAATACTAAAGTTCAAACATACACGGAAAAAGTATTATGTAATACCACGCGTGTACACTGTCATTACGTAACACCTACATCTGTGTCCCCTTCAGTTCAACCGGAAATCCTCACCGACCCCCTGAAGAAACAGGTTACGTTAGAACGTGTCATCCGTAAACATTCCCATTACATAAGAACTAAAGAAATCTTGAAAATACGTCTTGAAGTGTCTTGAAACGTCTTGAAGAAAAATAACGTCTTGAAACGTCTTGAAGAGAGATTCTTGAAATATCTTAAAACGTCTTGGAAAAAATGTCTTAATAAAATTCCTGTGTTTAGTGCTGACGTTACGTGAAGCCCACGTCTCTACCGTGGTCAGGTAAAAGCGGGGTCCTTCACGAGCTCTAGAGAAACAGGTTAAGTTAGAATTTGTCATTCATAAAAATTCCGTAACAGCGATAATATGTAAGCAGCTCCCATTCCCTTGTATTTTAGGAGTGCACGCTGTAAGAAAATATGGAATCTTTGCGTAACAACGGATAAAAATAATGATAACCCAAAATATAATTTAAAATTAAACGGGAAAATAACAATCGAGGGAGGAACAACGGCTAAAATCTGAAAAGAGCTCACTCGATTGAAAATAAAAAGTTCTAGTGTCCTTTATAAGAATCAAAAGTGATTGGAGGGCAACCAGTCCCCCCACCTCCATCATTTTTCCAAACACATCATATCACAATTGTTAGATAGCCTTTTTGTTGAGCATAGTTGAAAAGCCCTGTAACTATGTCTTTGGGGATCCTCCCCATAGCCCTCACGCATAGCGCTAGAAGTTGCGCTAGTGGTCCATTCTAAACATATAAGTTTGTTTTAAAAGGGGTGGTAATATCAGCTTTGGGGAGGTTTTATTTGATTGGAAATTGAAAGTTCTAGTTCACTTTTTAAGAGTCAAATGATATCCGAGGGCAACTAGCCTCCCCCCCAACACACCTTTTTTCCATAAGCCCTCAAGTCGTTGTATAAACTTTAAAGGGGGTTCATTAGATTGGAAATCGAGATTTCCAATCTAATGAATATTTGAATGAAATAGTTCCAATTTCAGATAAGAAAAACTCCTTTGTCGACGCAACCCCCCAGGGCCCGGAGGCAGGCGTTGTAAGTAATGCTCTGGGGGTATATATAGTTCTTATGGAAGGGATGCTCGTATAAACTTCGGAGAGGGCTCATTTGATTGAAAATCAAAAGTTTTAATTCAATTTTTAAGAGTCAGGAGATTTAAAGGCAACTAGCCACCCCCATGTGTGGTGAAGCTTTCTAATTTAGTTAATTATTAATTTAGTAAAAATATATATGACTCAAATATGAAGTTTTGAAATACCACTTGTTATTAAGATAAGGAACATATCCTGCTAAGTTCTGTTTAACGGGAAATTGAGAAATTACCACTTCCTAGCGATTACGTGGGACGGTGTGGTTGATAAAAATGTATAAAAGATACATTTTATCGGAAGGGGGAATCTCATACTAACTTTATGCCGGACTGACCTCTGTTCCGTTGTTTTTAGAAATACCTTGGATTTTGTCGGATCATTGTAAGTGTCTGTATCTTATTTATATATTATTGTTGTTTTTGAGACTTGTGGTCTACTTGGGACAGCCAGTCCCAGTAGACAGAATATATCCGATTATATTATATGTTAAATGAATAAAAGTATTGTATTTTAGACAACTTTTCTACGATCTACTTTTAGCTTCTCGAACATACCCAGTCGGTACGCCTCATTAGTTCGGTCACAGCCTAAGGCACGCTACCAAAGTTAAATTACCTTAGGGCCAGAGTTTATCTCCCCTATAAAGGGAGAATAAAGGCATCTACGACTAAAACACCCCAATACCACAAATAACACTTCACAACAACTGGTGGTCGCTAGAAAAACTGGGTCGAGGAGGCTAGATAAAAATAGTAGATTGAAATAAAATGGCTTTACCAGAGGAAAAAATGACTTCCCTGTCAACAGTACTTGAAATTGCAAAAATTACAGTAGAATACGCCGGAAATTCAGTCGTTGACGAGTTTATTGAAAATTTAAAAGGTTTTGATGAACTAACAGAATCATTCGAGAATAAGATTAAAGAGCAGTGCGTTGCAGCTAGATTAAAGGGAAAAGCCCTTAAACATTTTGAGGCAATTTAAGGAAAAGGAGCCTAAGGACATCAGTACTCTAATTGAATTTTGTAGAACAAGATTCATAGAGACAAGCATCTCCGAGAGGCTAAGAACAGAGGTAGTCACATTCGATACCTCAACTAGTATCAGGGAATAAGCAGACAAACTTTGTAGATCCGTGTGTTTACAATTAGAGAAAGGAGGAAATGACGAGACAGTACAAAAAGTACAACTACATACTTTTACCCAAGAGTTACCGAAAAAGTTATTAATACTAATATTATCGCGAAAACCTGAAAATTTAGAGCAGGCTATAATACTAGTAGAAACAGAGGTAAAAATTGACGAGGCTATGAAAAGGTTTGATCAGATGTCAATAATAACACAGGAGACTAAGAAAGTAAAAAATATGAAAGGGGACAGAAGAGGATGAACTTTGAGGAGCCGAATCGTGAACCAAAAAGGCATGAGGAAGGCCAATCCTTCCCACCATGGACTGACTCCTCCCCATTTGACGAACAATCCCATGGTATTAGATCCTTAATGACTTGGAATACAAAGTATTATGGACACCAACCTCCTCCTCCTGAGAAAAATTATAGAGCAAATGGTGGCAGGTCAAGAATATATAGAAATAGATATAGACCCCACGAGGAAGGGCAAATTACCAAGCAATATAGGAAAAGATTCAATTGCTATAATTGTGGCAAACCAAATCACTATACGGCAGATTGCTGGCATAAAATACCCAAAGAAGGCCAAACGTACAAAACAAAACACCAGTTCAGAACGCAGGGGGACAGAAATTTAGAAAGGTAGGGAACAAAGAATACTTCGCAAACACCTAATAATATTCCTGAATTTAGGCCTAGAAGGCAAACGGTTAACAATACCCAGGGTCAAAGTAGCAGCGCTGAAGAAAACTGGGATAATCCCAGAAATTTTTGGCCAAACAGTGGGCATTTAAACGGAGAAACCAGCCTGTAAGGATCGACAGAGCTGTTTCCTTACAAAGACCCCTATATAGTTTAAAATCTTATGATATAAATGCAAATAATAACAACCAAACAATTCCACGTGGTTTTAAAATTGAGTGTTTTCCAAATTTACCGTGTTTACTAGATACAGGCGCATCTAATCATTAATTCGAGAGGAAGGTTTTAATAGGTTTCCTCCTAGTGTCAAAAATCGATTAAGCAGATGCCAAAATACCCTAATATCAGTGACAGGGCACAAGCTGACAATTTTGGGAGAATGTCCACTAAAATTTAGTGCAGGGGATAAAGAAGTAGCAGTAATAATATGCAAGCTGCTACCGTTTCCATGTATTGTATGAGTAGATTCCATCAGAAAATATGAGATTGTATAGGAGCAAAAACCCAATACAATCACAATAAACCAGTAAAATGAAATTAATAAGCAAATTAGTATAGCAACAAATAGCGAAAGTGATTATTCGATTTAGAACCTAATCATAAGTAGAAAAATCACAATAGAAGGGGGAACGACAGCTCAAATTCTAGCTACATTAAATGAAAAAGAAGGAAAGGTTAAAATAATGAATGCCGTGATAGGGGGGGTACACAATAAGAGAATACCCAATGATTTTCGTGGAAAATCAAGTTATAAAAATTGAAAAGGGTATAACATACTTAAAACTATCAAATCTAAGTAATGATAAAATAAAACTGAACCAGGTAGAGCTTGGAACAGTAGAAAAGATTTCAGATTCATAAATAAAATATCTAAACAGTCCAGAATTAAGCGTAAACTTCACTTCTAGCCACGAACATTTATCCTCATTAAAACCGCAACCACAAGAAGAGTATGGAATGGCGAAAACGGATTTTTTGCAACAATTTGATTTAAAACATTTACCGGAAAATGTAAAGACTAGGGTGGAAAATATTCTTTAGGATTTTAAATGGACTTTTGCAAGACACAAAGCAGATTACGGATTAACCCACTTAATCACGCACAAGATATCAACAGAGGGCCCTCCAATCAAAAAGTCACCGTATAAAACACCTTATCGTTTAAAACCATGGCTAGATAGCCAAATAAAGGAAATGGAAGATCAGGGTATAAATAAAGAAAGCATTAGTGATTGGTGCTTTCCATTAGTAATAGTCAGAAAAAAAGATAACACTTGGAGACTATGTATAGACTTTAGATCACTAAACGTCGTCACGATTAAAGACGTTATGAAGCTACCAAGAATTGATTCGATTTTAGATTCCTTACGGGGTTCAAAATATTACACTAGTTTTGATTTAATAGCAGGATATTGGCAAATCGCTTTAGATGCCGAAACTAAGTATAAGGCTACATTAATCTTAGACGATGGGAGAATTTTCACGTTTGAACGTATGCCATTTGGCTTATCATTTAGTCCAAATTGTTTTAGTCGTCAAACGAATTTAGTATTAAAAGATAACGAACCAGGAAGAAAAAAAGATACCTTGGCTTATTTAGATGATGTAATTCTATTTAATGAAAACTTGGAAGACCACTTGGTCGGACTTAGAAAAACACTGAAAAGTTTGAAAAAGCAGGCTTAAAATTGAAACCAGAAAAGTTAAAAATAGTGGTACTAAAATAAGTTTTTCTGTGACACCTGATGGACCAAGGTAATGTTTCACCATCCACGGAAAAGTTTAAGGTACTAAACAATTGTGAGCTTGCTATAGTTCAAATAAGCCGCTGATTAAGGTCCGGTCAACTACGAAATTTTACACGTTATACTAACAATTGCTGCTTAATAGCAAACTTTTTGATAAACCTATTGGGAACATCATGTCCATTCGAATGCCCAGAGGACGCAAAACAAGCGCTAAATGAAATAAAAAAGCAATTATTACTGGCACCAATACTAAAACTACCAGATTTGTCACAAGACTTCTGTTTGCAAACAGATGCTTCGGGGTACGGTATCGGGGCCATATTATTAAACATAAATTCTGAAGGAGTAGAATCAATAGTTCAATACGCCAGTAGGCCAGTAAGAGACGAACACGTCCAATGTTAAGAAATATAAAAACCCATAGTTCCTAAAAAGAATCAGATCAAAACAAAAAGTACACCATTAGAACCGCCTTGTCCGAAACCCCTGTATAGGAAACTTTCTGTCCCTTGGCTTGAACAGCAAGGGAAATATGTTGGCTTGAAAATCAAGAAAATTGACTTTAACCACGTTATTCTCCACAAACGGGATATTTTTTTCTTTTTTTCTTTTTTCTTTGTATCCAGAGATAGCTTGGCACTGGAACATCGTAGAGGGTTGTTCAATAGCTCATTTTAAAGGAAATTATTTCGGTTAAAAATCTATAGTAACTAAAATTAATTATTTCCAAAAGAGAATAAGTTTTTCCACCAAAAAACTGCATTTTTGATGTCTTTTCACACTGCAGTCTTTCAAACATAATCGTATACCAGCGGTAAGATTTGAACCCACGTCTCCGAAGAGACTGGTGGCTAACACCAGCGCCTTGGACCACTCGGACAGGCTGTCTCTCATATATAAATATATATGTGAATTTGGGTTGCAGCAGTAGCTAGCAACCTAGTAAGAGACGATCAGTCCAATGCTAAGAAATATAAAAACCCAAAACTCCTAAAAATAGAGTCAGATCAAAACAAAACTACATCATTAGAGTTACCTTGTGTGAAACCCTACTAGATAAATAATGAATGCCATCATAGTTTTATATTAGAGCTATGACGTGAATAGAAAAACACGAAATTATATTGTTGTTTCTGAAGACGTCATGAAATAATACCATTGCGCCATGACATCATGAAATAAAATCATTACGCCGTGACGTCATAATGAGTATATAAGAAAAGTCAAAACTATAAATTCTCTCATTCTGGATTAGATAATGGTTAGATCAAAGCAAGCTATACGCAAGTTGAAAAAACAGTACTACACAAACAACAGAGATAGTAACTTGAAAAGAAAAAAGCAAAGGTATTCAACCGACCAGGCGTATCGAGAAGTATTAATTGAGAGAGCAAAACAAAGGTATTCAACCGACCAGGCGTATCGAGAAGTAATAATTGAGAGAGAAAAACAAAGGTATTCAACCGACCAGGCGTATCGAGAAGTAATAATTGAGAGAGCAAAACAAAACAGCAAGATGTGTTATCACAATGATGTAGTTTATAGACATGCAAAAATTGAGACAGCCAAACAAAAGATCAAGGAACGGTATGGTAATGATGAAGATTACAGAGAAGCAACAATTGAGCAGGCTAGACAAAAGAGCAAGGAACGGTATGATAATGATAAAGATTACCGAAACAAACATAAGAAAAAAGTTGCTACCAGAATCATGGGTAGATACTGGGGTGACAAAAGCTATAATGAAAAAATTAAATTCTCTGCGAGGTTGTACCGAAGAACGCATAAGGACAAAGGGAAAAATTACATTCAGAAATACAAGAAGATGGCAAAAATGCAGGCTGATCTTTGTAAATTGAGAAACATTTTACGCATGTTTTATCGGGATCACGAAAAGTATTCAAAATTACAGATTAAAATTCTCTTTGAAGGAGCGGATGCTGTTGAAAAGTCGGCTAGAAATTCTTTGGCAAAGCTTCATAGTAATATCCAAAAGAAATGTTGTCAGTTTAATGAAAAGCTTCCAAGGTATGGACTGACAACTGCGGATCAGTTTATAGATGCAATGGAAAATGTTCGACAACACAGCGAATATACAGAGGCGTACTTCTTAGAAAATTCGTATATTAATTTTGGAAGGAGCAATTGCAGTTTATGTAGCAGTAATAAAAATATATATACAAGTATACCTATCAGCAGCGAAGGAAAAGCAATGTTTTTCAATTATGGCGAAAACGAGCCTGTTAGGGTTATTAGTATATGTGTTTGTAAGACTAATGATTTAGAACAAACTCCTGGAACACCTTGAAGTAAAGAACGATCTCTCTCCCATACTAACTGATATTTTGTGGTTTTCCAGGTTGCAGCGGTAGCTAGTTATAACTAACACCAGCGCCTTTGACCACTCGGCCACGCTGCCTCTCATGTGAATCCGGGTTGCAGCAGTAGCTAGCAACCTAGTAAGAGACGATCAGTCGAATGCTAAGAAATATAAAAACCCAGAACTCCTAAAAAATAGAGTCAGATTAAAACAAAAGTACATCATTAGAGCTATGACGTGAATAGAAAAACACGACATTATGTTATAGTTAAGAACGAACTTTAGCGAATTAATTGTAATTAGTTCAATCTTGAACAGAAGGAATTACGGCAGAGACTTACATGGTATTATAATAAAGATCGAACTCTTCCCTATACTAACTTGCATAGGCAACTTCACTATAGTTAAGATTACAGTATTTATATTATGACATTGCAAAAGGTATGAGAAAAAATTGTAAAACTCCGTAAACTTTATAATAAAGAACGACCTCTTGCCTATACTAAATTATATAGGCCACTTAACTATAGTATAGGTTAGTAAATTTTTATAATAAATATCGAACTCTTCCCTATACTAACTTGCATAGGCAACTTCACTATAGTTAACATTACAGTAATTATATTATACATCATTATAAATTATAAAAGGTTCAAATGTTCGAAGATTATAGAGTTAAAAATTTTCCCACGCCGGGAATCGAACCCGGGCCTGTTAAGTGAAAATTAACTATCCTAGCCACTAAACCATTTGGGACCATAAAGAAGTATGATTTAAGAGCCATATGGATATTATTATTTCACCATACCAATTATAATAAGGCCAAAACAAAATCGTCGACTTGCAACCTTACTTTTGACACATTAGATAAATCTTCATCAGACTTAAAAATTGTTTTGCTAGTTTTACATGAAAGATCGAACCTTAGCCCATAGTAGCAGAAATAAGAATATCTAGGTTGCAGCGGTAGCTAGTAACCTATTACATAATCCGGGTTTAAGTGGTAGCTAGCAACCTAGTAAGAAACGCCAAATTAAAAGATGATCATTAGAAGAACAAACAATTACTTATATTGGACTTAGTTAGCTGCCTGATTCTTTGAGGTTTTATAATAAAGAACCTTTTCACCCTTTATTACTCTTTTATTTACCCATATATGTCATACTGTGGATCTGTTTGGGGCAACACTTATCCTTCAGTTACTAACAAATTAAAATCTGCCCAAAACCGTGCCATCAAAGCGGTTTTTCGGCTTCCCCGACTATATCCCACCCAGGACTTGTACTCCGATTTTGGTATTATTCCTTTTGAACAAATCATTAAAAAATTAAATCTATCACTTGCATACTCCGCTTACCATAAAAATCTGCCTCTCCAATTATTTTCTTATTTTAATTGTAATAATTCTGAAAGCCTCTGTCTCCGTTAATCCAACCGTTCCTTTATTGTTCCCATGTGTGTCTCTAGCTCCACCCAGCGATCCCCCATTTATATATCTATACTTAAATGCAATATAATACCCTCCAGCATCCATCTATATACAATTTTTCGTACGCTGTATAACAATGTTACTAAACATTTATATTATAATTCTCTAATTTTTAGTCGTTTTGCTTTAAATTACCCGTGTTTTCTCTTTCTTTTTTCTTGGGTTTCTCTCTTCTTCCTTTTCAATTTTTGTTGTTATGGTCCTCAACAAGTTTGCTTCTAGGATCCTTATTATTATTGGTGTTATAATTCATTGTTATTTGAATAAATTGAATTAAATTGAATTGAATTGACATTATACTTTTTTTTAATTGTAAAATTAAAATTTGATTTTTTTCCTTAATCTGTAAATATAAGTGAAAATTAGGGGCAAAAAATCAATTCATAATTTTATCTTTTTTACTTGTTTTCCTCAATTCATCGACTTTTTTCGTTTTAGCATTTAAAACCTAGATTAATTTGGTTTTTATGTTATGTAAAACCCAATGCTTTTTGTGCCCTTCGTGCTCACTTATATTCATATATTCTTGAGAAAAAAATAATTCTCAACTATTTAGTTCATTTTGATAATCAGTTTAATTTTTTTTATTGTTTTACCCCCTCCCCTAAAAATTCTCTGTACGTGTCTAGATTTGTGAGACCCATCAAAACAGCTTTAGGCTAATATTCTTGTGGCTGAATTTGTGTGATTTTTTTATTTCTTGTTTTATTTTGGTTGGAAGTTACGATTCAAATTACAAACAGAAAAAGGCATTTTATTTAACATAACTGCTGTTTCGTGTAGGAACTGAAGACAAAGATTGGAATATATTTTGTTCGATAAAATAAAGATAAAGCAAAATCTCTTTCACTCGGAATTTCTCAAATCTTCATGTTGGACCGATGCAAATTTGAAGCTGGAGGAAGTGACACTAAGACCGAGCCAATCTAAATTATGAGATGGGACAGGAGCAAAGAAAATAATTTTTTTTTTAGAAGTTGGATTTATTAAAATCATTTTTTATTGAAGTTTAACAATAAAAAAACCTAGTTGGTTATCTTCTTTTCAGAAAAACTCTAAATTGTCTTGTAATTATTTATTTTTCCTTTATCCTGTATGTATTACTCATCAACTTTTGGTTTAAAACACCAATAATGGCAATTAAAAATAACATCAACAAAATAAGCGAAACAGTAGCCTGGGGTTAAATAGACGCATGGAGGGGGAGGTGTCTTTCTGTTGTGCAGGTAAACCGGAAGCAGCACTTAGATTTGAATAAATAGGAATTTCCTAAAGGTAAAGGAGTGTGAATTGTTATTGTTTTATACTTTTTAGGCACCTTTTAAAAGTTCGACGTCCCCTCCCCCTTTAATTACCGCTCTTGATAGCGAAATTAAGGCATCCTGCCTTGAAAAGACACTTTCCTATCAAAAGTGACGGAAAAGTTACCTTTTTAAGAGTTGGGACGTTACGAAGTCTTTTGGTCTGGCGGCAATACTGGGTATGAAGCGAATATTTCAAAATCTAAAGAAGACGAGAAAATGCTCAGGTAAGTTTCACGAGTAATAAACACATAGTTTTCCATCAAAATGACTAACAAAAGGTATTTTCAAAATCTAGCTTGTGGTGGAAGTAGCCTAAATGCCACCCAACCTCTAGTAAAATTAGTTTGGACATCCACCATGTGGCCAATATGGGTTTAAAGTTCATTGGTGATAAAAATTACTGCTATATTTAGATTCAGGATGCAATTCTGGGTATATAGGCTATTTGCAAATTATGGGTGTAGGAGTATATACTCTGTAAATATATAGGTTTTAAGAAATTCATGAATTTCTTAGAGAGGTAAAATTCTACTTTAGTTAGGCTACTTTTGGCAATCTTGGAAAGGGGTTGGGTTAGGAAAATGAAACTTTCAGGGATGGATCTACATGCTAAGGTATAGCATATCCTGGGAAGGTACTTTGAAGTACCTACCTCCACTCCTTCCCCCCTCTATATAATGGTAAATTACTGCACATTACTAGTTGTTTTAGCTCACATTTCATCCTATATTACTATCATAATTGTAAATCACTGCTTACCTTACACAACTTCAGCTTTTCACCTTGTTCATTAAAATATATTCTGAAATACTATTTTCATTCAACAATCCATTTAACTTATTTACTATATAGCTGACATTGCTTATCAAACCCGTTTGTGATGTCACAACTTTGCTTATCACAACCCCTTTAACAGTAGCATGCAGGTGCCATGGGGTAGAAGGCAACTGTGTCAATAAGCCATTTAAACTTTATTGATTAGTGAAAGGATATGACAAGGGATAGACGAGTAAAAAAATCCAAATTGTTTTTAGAGGACAAATAATGTTATGGGAAGATGGTTTTATTTCTGTTGGTTAGTGTACTTATAAACGAAAAAGGTTTGTAAAATCCTTCTTCCACCAGAACTTAAAATTTTCTAAAATTTTACTGTAGAGACTTTGTAAATATTTTTAAAGCACTAATTGATAGAGGGCTACAAACATCAGAATTGACTTTAGAAGACAATTTATGTCATGGGAAGATGTTTTTGAAATCCCCCTACCCAAAACTAAAAAATTTCTAAAATTCTACTTAAGAAGCTTTTTAAATATTCCTGAAGCACTAATAGATAGAGCACTACAAATATCAGAATCAACTTTAGAGGATAAATTATGTTATGGGAATATGTATTTGAAAACCCCCTTCCCCCCAAATTCAAAATTTTCCAAAATTCTACTTTAGCAGCTTTTTTAAGTATTTCTATATCGCTAAGACATAGAGTGCTACAAACATCAGAATTGACTTTAGAGGACAATTTATGTCATGGGAAGATGTTTTTGAAATCCCCCTTTGCCCCATACTCAAAATTCTACTTTAGAGGCTTTTTTTAAATATTTCTAAGGCGCTAAGACATAGAGAGCTACAAACATCAGAATCGACTTTAGAGGACAAGTTATGTCATGAGGAGATGTTTTTGAACTCCCCCTTCCCCCCAAACTCAAAATTTTCTAAAATACCAAAGCACTAACAGATAGCGCTTTAAGAACATCAGAATCAACTTTAGAGGCCAAATTAATTCTACAATAATTCCCTCTTCCCCCAAAACTCAAAATTTTTTTGAAATCCCCCTTCACCCCAAACTCAAGATTTTCCAAAATTCTACTTTAGAAGCTTTTTTAAATATTTTTAAAGCAATAAGAAATAGAGCCCTACAAACATCAGAATTGACTTTAGTGGACCAGCTATGTCATGGGGAAATGTTTTTGAAATCCCCCTTCCCCCCAAATTAAAAATTTTCTAAAATTCTACTCTAGAAGTTTTTTAAATATTTACAAATTACTAATTGATAGCACACTACAAACATTAGAATCGACTTTAGAAGCCAAATTATTTCTACAACAATTCCCCCTTCCCCCCAAACTAAAGATTTTTTTAAATCCCCCTTCACCCCAAACTCAAAATTTTCCAAAATTCTACTTTAGAAGCTTTTTTAAATATTTCTAATGTGCTAAGACAAAAAGTGCTAATAACATCAGAATCGACTTTAGAGGACAAGTTATGTCATGGATATATGTTTTTGAAATCCCCCTTCCCCCCAAACTCAAAATTTTACCTAAGAAGCTTTTTTAAATATTTCTAAAGCGCTAAGACATATAACACTACAAACATTAGAATCAACTTTAGATGACAAATTATGTTATGGGAAGATGATTTTGAAATCCCCCTTCCCCCCAAACTAAAAATTTTCCAAAATTCTACTTTAGAAGTTTTTTTAAACATTTCTAAAGAGCTATGACAAAGAGTGCTACAAACATCAAAATTGACTTTAGAGGACAATTTATGTCATGGGAAGATGTTTTTGAAATCCCCCTTCCCCCCAAACTCAAAATTTGCTAAAATTCTACTCTAGAAGCTATTTAATTATTTCCAAAGCACTAACAGATAGCACGCTAAAACATCAGAATTGACTTTAGAGGCCAAATTAATTCTACAATAATTCCCCCTTTCCTCCAAACTCAAAATTTTTTTGAAATCCCCCTTTGCCCCAAACTCAAAATTCTTCAAATTTCTACTTTAGAAGCTTTTTTAAATATTTTTAAATTGCTAAGACATAGAGCACTACAAACATCAGAATCGACTTTAGATGACAAGTTATGTCTTGGGAAGATGTTTTTGAAATCCCCCTTTGCCCCATACTCAAAATTTTTCAAAATTCTACTTTAGAGGCTTTTTTTTAAATATTTCTAAGGCGCTAAGACATAGAGCGCTACAAACATCAGAATCGACTTTAGAGGACAAGTTATGTCATGGGGAGATGTTTTTGAACTCCCCCTTCCCCCAAAACTCAAAATTTTCTAAAATTCTACTCTAGAAGCTTTTTAAATAATTCCAAAGCACTGACAGATAGTGTGCTAGAAACATCAGAATCAATTTTATAGGCCAAATTAATTCTTCAATAATTCCCCCGTCCGCCCAAACTCAAAATTTTTTTGAATTCCCCCTTTGCCCCAAACTCAAAATTTCCCAAAATTCTACTTTAGGAGCTTTTTTAAATATTTCTAATGTGCTAAGACATAGAGCACTAATAACATCAGAATCGACTTTAGAGGACAAGTTATGTCATGGGAAGATGTTTTTGAAATCCCCCTTTCCCCCAAACTCAAATTTTACTTTAGAAGATTTTTTAAATATTTCTAAAGCACTAAGACATATAACGCTACAAACATTAGAATCAACTTTAGAGGACAAATTATGTTATGGGAAGATGTTTTTGAAATCCCCCTTCCCCCCAAACTCAAAATTTTCTAAAATTCTACTCTAGAAGCTTTTTTAATATTTCCAAAGCACTAACAGATAGCACGCTAAAAACATCAGAATTGACTTTAGAGGCCAAATTAATTCTACGATAAGTCCCCCTTCCTCCCAAGCTCAAAATAATTTTGAAATCCCCCTCTGTCCCAAACTCAAAAATTTTCCAAAATTCTACTTTAGAATCTTTTTTAAATATTTCTAAAGCGCTAAGACATAGAGCGCTACAAACATTAGAGTCAACTTTAGAGGACAAGTTATGTCATGGGAAGATGTTTTTGAAATCCCCTTTTCCCCCAAACTCAAAAATTTCCAAAATTCTACTTTAGAAGCTTTTTAAATATTTCTAAAGCACTAAGACATAGAGCGCTACAAACATCAGAATCGACTTTAGAGGAAAAGTAATGTCATAAGAAGATGTTTTTGAAACCCCCCTTCCCCCCAAACTCAAAATTTTACTTTAGAAGTTTTTTTAAATATATCTAAATCGCTAAGACATAGAGTATTACAAACATCAGAAACAACTTTGGATTACAAATTATGTCATGGGAATATAATTTTGGAATACACCTTCTCACCAAACTAAAAGTTTTCCAAAATATTAATCTAGAAGTTTTTATAAACATATCTAAAGAGCTATGACATAGATCGCTACAAACATCAAAATCGACTTTAGAGGACAATTTATTTGATGGGAAGATGTTTTTGATATCCCCCTTCCCCCCAAACTCAAAATTTTCCAAAATTCTACTCAAGATGCTTTTTAAATATTTCCAAAGCACTAACACATCAGCTTACTAAAAACCTCAGAATTGACTTTAGAGGCCACATTAATTCTACGATAAGACACCCTTCCCTCTAACCTCAAAATATTTTTAACATCCCTCTTTGCCCAAAATTTTCCAAAATTTTACTTTAGAAGCTTTTTTAAATATTTCTAAAGCGCTAAGACATAGAGCACTACAAACATCAGAATAGACTTTAGAGGACAAGTTATGTCATGGGAAGATATTTTTGAAATCCCCCTTCCCCCCAAACTCAAAATATTTGAAAATTCTAGTTTAGAAGCTTTTTAAATATTTCTAAAGCACTAAGACATAGAGCGCTACAAACATCAGAATCAACTTTAGAAGACAAGTTATGTTATGGGTAGGTGTTTTTGAAATTCCTCTTCCCCCCAAACTCAAAATTTCAAAAATTCTACTTTAGAAGCTTTTAAAATATTTCTAAAGCACTAAAAGATAGTGCTAAAAACATCAGAATCAACTTCAGAGGACACGTTATAATCCCCCTACCCCCCAAACTCAAAATTTTCTAAAATTCTACTTTAGAAGCTTTTTAAATATTTCTTAACCACTAATTGATAGAGGGCTACAAACATCTGAATTGACTTTAGAAGACAAGTTATGTCATGGGAAGATGTTTTTGAAATCCCCCTCCCCAAAACTCAAAAATGTCTAAAATTGTACCTAATCATAGTTAACACATTTTACAGGGGGAGGACCTTATCTTCACTTTTTACCAAAACATTTATCTTCACTTTTATCAAAACATTTCTAAAGCACTAATAGATAGAGCGCTACAAATATCAGAATCGACTTCAGAGAACAAATTATGTTATGGGAAGATGTTTTTGAAATCCCCCTTCCCCCCAAACTCAAAATTTTCCAAAATCTTACTTTAGAAGCTTTTTTGAATATTTTTAAAGCACTAAGACATAGAGCACTACAAACATCAGAATCAACTTTAGAGGACAAATTATGCTATGGGAAGATGTTCTTGAAATCCCCCTTCCCCCAAACTCAAAATTTTCCAAAATTCTACTTTAGAAGCTTTTTTAAATATTTCTAAAGAGCTAAGACATAGAGCCCTACAAACATCAAAATCAACTCTAGAGGACAATTTATGTCATAAGAAGATGTTTTTGAAATCCACCTTTGCCCCAAACTCAAAATTTTCCAAAATTCTACTTTAGAAGATTTTTAAATATTTCTAAAATACTAAGACATAGAGTACTACAAAACTCATTATCGACTTTGGAGGACAATTTCTGTAACGGGGCGATGTTTTGAAATCCCCCTTCCCCCCAATCAAAGAATTTTCAAAAAGACCTCTTATTCAGCTTTTTAAAATGACCAATGTCTCTCTATTGCACATTGATTAGAGTTACACAATCAACTTAAGACGAAACGTTATATAATGGGAAGAGGTTTTTGAAATCCCCTTTCTCCCCAAACTCAAAATTTTCTCTAATTCTACTTTAGAAGCTATTTAATTATTTCCAAAGCACTAACAGATAGCACGCTAAAACATCAGAATTGACTTTAGAGGCCAAATTAATTCTACAATAATTCCCCCTTTCCTCCAAACTCAAAATTTTTTTGAAATCCCCCTTTGCCCCAAACTCAAAATTCTTCAAATTTCTACTTTAGAAGCTTTTTTAAATATTTTTAAATTGCTAAGACATAGAGCACTACAAACATCAGAATCGACTTTAGAGGACAAGCTATGTCTTGGGAAGATGTTTTTGAAATCCCCCTTTGCCCCATACTCAAAATTTTCCAAAATTCTACTTTAGAGGCTTTTTTAAATATTTCTAAAGCGCTAAGACGTAGAGTGCTACAAACATCAGAATCAACTCTAGAGGACAAGTTATGTCATAAGAAGATGTTTTTGAAATCCACCTTTGCCCCAAACTCAAAATTTCCCAAAATTCTACTTTAGAAGTTTTTTAAATATTTCTAAAGCTCTAAGTCATAAAGCGCTAAAAACATCAGAATCGACTTTGGAGGACAAATTATGTCATGGGAAGTTGTTTTTGAAATCTTCCTTCGCCCCAAACTCAAAATTTTCAAAAATTCTACTTTAGAAGCTTTTTAAATATTTCTAAAGCACTCATATATAGAGTGCTAAAAACATCAGAATCGACTTCAGAGGACACGTTATTCCACGGGAAGAGGTTTTTAAAATCCCCCTTCCCCCCAAACTCAAAATTTTCTCAAATTCTACTTTAGAAGCTTTTTAAATATTTCTAAAGCACTAATTGATAGAGGGCTACAAACATCAGAATTGACTACTTTAGAGTCAATTCAAGCGCTAAGACATAGAGCCCTACAAACATCAAAATCGACTTTAGAGGACAATTTATGTTATAAGAAGATGTTTTTGAAATCCACCTTTGCCCCAAACTCAAAAATTTCCAAAATTCTACTTTAGAAGCTTTTTAAATATTTCTAAAGCGCTAAGACATAGAGCACTATAAACATCAGAATCAACTTTATAGGACAATCTCTGTTATGGGGAGAGACTCTTCAAATCCTCCTTACCCCAAAATTCAAAATTTTCCAAAATTCTGCTTTAGAAGCTTTTTCAATATGTCAGACGCACTAATAGATAGCGCGCTAAAAACATCAGAATCGACTTGAGAGGCCAAATTAATTCTACAATAACTCCCACTTCCCCCCGAACTCAAATTTTTTTCGAATTTCCCCTTCGCCCCAAACTCAAAATTTTCCAAAATTCTACTTTAGAAGCTTTTTTAAATATTTCTAAAGCGCTAAGACATTGAGCGCTAAAAACATCAGAATCGACTTTGGAGGACAAGTTATGTCATGGGAAGATGTTTTTGAAATCCCCCTTTGCCCTAAACTCAAAATTTTCCAAAATTCAAATTATCAACCAGATTTTAGAGTATGAAGGGGGAATGGGATGAATGTTAAGGAGTATTCCAAAAACTTTGAATGAACTTTAAAAATCTGTGAGTTATAGCAATGGAACCTTGCAAAATAGATCTTCTGTTTAAATGAAATACAATGAAATTATTTCAGCTTCAAAACTTTGCTCAATCCCAACTTATAAGGTTTTAAATATATGCAAATACATTTCCTAAATTTTGGAAATAAAACATAGATATAGCTTAAAATTCTGCCCAAATGATTTTCAGGACTAAGGCCAGAGAACAAGAAACTGATAACTGACAATTAAGGTAAAATGTTGTTTTGTCAAAATTTCAATGGGTAATGGGTATTTCAAAAATATCTTCCCATGACATAACTTGTAACATTGATATGGCTTAAAATTCTAATCACATAACTGAAATTGCGTTTTCCAAACTAAAGCCAGAGAAAAAGAAACTGATAACTGACAATTAAGGTAAAACGTTGTTTTGTCAAAATTTCAATATGTAGTGGGTATTACAAAAACATCTTCCCATGACATAACTTGTCCTCTAAAGTTGATTCTGATGTTTGTAGCGCTCTATGTCTTAGCGCTTTAGAAATATTTAAAAAGGCTTCTAAAGTAAAATTTGGGAAAATTTTGAGTTTGGGGGGAAGGGGGAATTATTGTAGAATTAATCTGGCCTCTAAAGTTGATTCTGATGTTTGTAGCGCGCTATCTATTAGTGCTTAGGAAATATTGAAAAAGCTTCTAGAGTAGAATTTTGGAAAATTTTGAGTTAGGGGGAAGGGGGATTTCAAAACATCTCATGACAAAACTTGTCCTCGAAAGTTAATTCTGATGTTTATAACGCTTTACGTCTTAACTCTTAATGAGTGTTTAAAAAAGCTTTTAAAGTATTATTTTAGGATATTTTGAGAAGGCCTATGGGGTAAAAGGGGATTACAAATCATCTCCCATGACAAAACTTGTCCTTTAAAGTCAATTCTAATGTTGCGTTCTATGTCTTAGCGCTTTACAAATATTTAAAAAAGCCTCTAAAGTAAAATTTTGGAAAATCTTGAGTTTGGGGGAAAGGGGGATTTCAAGAAAATCTTCTCAAGACCTAACTTGTCTTCTAAAGTCAATTTTGATGTTTGTAGCGCTCTATCTATTAGTGCTTTAGAAATATTTACAAAGCTTCTAAAGTAGGATTTTAGAAAATTTTGAGTTTGGGGGGAAGAGGGATTTTAAAAACCTCTTCCCATGTTATAACGTGTCCTCTGAAGTCGATTTTGATGTTTTTAGCACTCTATCTATTAGTCCTTTAGAAATATTTTAAAAGCTTCTAAAGTAGAATTTTTGAAAATTTTTAGTTTGGGGGGAAGGGGGATTTCAAAAACATCTTCCCATGACATAACTTGTCCTCTAAAGTCGATTCTGATGTTTGTAGCGCTCTATGTCTTAGTGCTTTAGAAATATTTAAAAAGCTTCTAAAGTAGAATTTTGGAAATCTTTGAGTTTGGGGCAAAGCGGGATTTCAAAAACATCTTCCCATGACATAAATTGTCCTCTAATGTCAATTCTGATGTTTGTAGCACTCTATGTCTTAGCACTTTAGAAATATTTAAAAACGCCTCTAAAGTAGATTTTTTGAAAATGTTGAATTTGGGAGGAAGGGGATTTTAAAAACATCTTCCCACTACATAATTTATCCTCTGAAGTTGATTCTGATATTTGTAGCGCTCTATATATTAGCGCTTTAGAATAATTTAAAAAAGCTTCTAAAGTAAAATTTTGAGTTTGAGGGGAGGGGGATTTCAAAAACATCTTCCCATAACATAATTTGTCCTCTGAAGTCGATTCTGATATTTGTAGCGCTCTGTCTATTAGTGCTTTAGAAATGTTTTGATAAAAGTGAAGATAAATGTTTTGGTAAAAAGTGAAGATAAGGTCCTCCCCCTGTAAAATGTGTTAACTATGATTAGGCCTTCTCTGCATACTATAGACTAAGAATTGGCTAAAAATTTAGAATTGTGGCTCCTGATAAGGAGACATGTTAAGAAAACAAATATTTAAAAAAGCCTCTAAAGTAGAATTTTGAGTATGGGAAATTTTGGAAAATTTTGAGTATGGGGCAAAGGGGGATTTCAAAAACATCTTCCCATGATATAAATTGTCCTCTAAAGTCGATTCTGATGTTTGTAGCGTTCTATGTCTTAGCGCTTTAGAAATATTTAAAAAAGCTTCTAAAGTAGAATTTTGGAAATTTTGAGTTTGGGTAAAAGGGGAATTTTAGAAACATCTTCCCGTGACAAAACTTGTACTCTAAAGTCAATTCTGATGTTTGTAGTGCTCTATGTCTTAGCGCTTTAGAAATATATAAAAAAACCTCTAAAGTAGAATTTTGGAAAATTTTGAGTTTTGGGGGAAGGGGGATTTCAAGAACATCTTCCCATAACATAACTTGTCTTCTAAACTCAATTCTGATTTTGTAGCCCTCTATCAATTAGGCCTAGTGCTTTAGAAATATTTAAAAAGCTTCTAAAGCAGAATTTTACAAAATTTTGAGTTTGGGGGGATGGGGGATTTTAAAAATCTCTTCCCGTGATATAACGTGTCCTCTGAAGTCGATCCTGATGTTTTTAGCACTCTATCTATTAGTGCTTTAGAAATATTTTAAAAGCCTCTAAAGTAGAATCTTTAAAATGTGTGAGTTTAGGGCGAATAAGGATTGCAAAAGCATGTTCCCAGGGCGTAACTTGTCCTCTGAAATCGAGTTTGAGCTTTACAGTGCCCGGTTTCTTAGTAATTCAGGACTATTTAAAAAAGCTTATAAAGTAAAATTTTGGAAAATTTTGTATTTAGGGGGAAGGGGGGTTTAAAGAACATCTTACCATAATATAATTTGTCCTCTGAAAGTTGATTCTGATGTTTGTAGTGCTCTATGTCTTAGCGCTTTAGAAATATTTAAAAAAGCTTCTGAAGTAAAATTTTGGAAAATTTTGAGTTTGGGGGGAAGGGGGATTTCAAAAACATCTTCCCATAATATAATTTGTCCTCTAAAGTCGATTCTGATGTTTGTAGCGCTCCATCTATAAGTGCTTTAGAAATATTTAAAAAGCTTCTAAAGTAGAATTTTAGAAAATTTTGAGTTTTGGGGGAAGGGGGATTTCAAGAACATCTTCCCATGACATAACTTGTCCTCCAAAGTCGATTATGATGTTTGTAGCGCTCTATGTCTTAGTGGTTTAGAACTATTTAAAAAGCTTTAAAGTAGAATTTTTGGAAATGTTTGAGTTTGAGGCAAAGGGGGATTTCAAAAACATATTCCCATGACATGAATTGTCCTCTAAAGTTGATTCTGATGTTCGTAGCGCTCTATGTCTTAGCGGTTTAGAAATATTTAAAAAAGCTTCTGAAGTAAAATTTTGGAAAATTTTGAGTTTGGGGGGACAGGGTATTTCAAAAACAACTTCCCATAATGTTATTTGCCCTGTGAAGTCGATTCTGATATTAGTAGCGATATATCTGTTAGTGCTTTTCAAATATTTAAAAAGCTTCTAAATTAGAATTTTTGAAAATTTTGAGTTTGGGGGGAAGGGGTATTTCAAAAACATCTTCCCATGACATAACTTGTCCTCCAAAGTCGATTCTGATGTTTGCAGCGCTCTATGTCTTAGTGGTTTAGAAATATTTAAAAAGCTTTAAAGTAGAATTTTTGGAAATATTTGAGTTTGGGGCAAAGGGGGATTTCAAAAACATCTTCCCATGACATAAATTGTCCTCTAAAGTTAATTCTGATGTTTGTAGCACGCCATGTCTTAGCGCTTTAGAAATATTTAAAAATACATCCTTTATATAATTTTGGATAATTTTAAATTTGGGGGGAAGGGGGATTTCAAAAACATCTTCCCATAACATAAATTGTTTTCCGAAGTTGATTATGATGATACTTGAGCTTTGTGTCTTAGCGATTCAGATATATTTAAAAAGCTTCTAAAGTAGAATTTTGGAAAATTTTGAGTATGGGGCAAAGGGGGATTTCAAAAACATCTTCCCATGACATAAATTGTCCTCTAAAGTCGATTCTGATGTTTGTATTGTTCTATGTCTTAGCGCTTTAGAAATATTTAAAAAAGCTTCTAAGTAGAATTTTGGAAAATTTTGAGTTGTGGGGGAAGGGGGATTTCAAGAACATCTTCCCATAACATAATTTGTCCTCTGAAAGTTGATTCTGATGTTTGTAGCGCTCTATGTCTTAGCGCTTTATCAATATTTAAAAAAGCTTCTAAAGTAAAATTTTGGAATATTTTGAATTTGGGGGGAAGGGGGATTTCAAAAACATCTTCCCCTAATGTAATTTGTCCTCTGAAGTCGATTCTGATATTTGTAGTGCTCTATCTATTAGTGCTTTAGAAATACTTAAAAAGCTTCTTAAGTGGAATTTTAGACATTTTTGAGTTTTGGAGAGGGGGGATTTCAAAAACATCTTCCCATGACATAATTTTTCTTCTAAAGTCAATTCTGATGTTTGTAGCGCTTTATGTCTTAGCGCTTTAGAAATATTTACGAAAGCTTTTAAAGTGGTAGTTTGGAAATTTTTTAGTTTGCGGGGAAGGGGGATTTTAAGAACCTCTCCCCATGACATAACTTGTCCACTAAAGTCGATTCTGATGTTTGCAGCGTTCTATGTCTTAGCCCTTTAGAAATATTTAAAAAGCTTCTAAAGTAGAATTTTGGAAATTTTTAAGTTTTGGGCAAAGGGGGATTTCAAAAACATCTTCCCATGACAAAAAATGTCCTCTAAAGTCGATTCTAATGTTTGTAGCGCTCTATGTCTTAGCGCTTTACAAATATTTAAAAAAGCTTCTAAAGTAGAATTTTGAAAAATTTTGAGTATGGGGCAAAGGGGGATTTCAAAAACATCTTCACATGTAATAAACTGTCCTCTGAAGTTAATTCTGATGTTTGTAGTGTTCTATGTCTTAGTAATTTAAACATTTTAAAAACAGCTTCCAAAGTACAATTTCATAAAATTTTGAGTTTGGGGGGAAGGGGGGTTTCAAAAACATTTTCAAATAACATAATTTGTCCTCTGAAAGTTGATTCTGATGTTTGTAGTGCTCTATGTCATAGCGCTTTAGAAATATATAATAAAGCTTCTAAATTAGAAAATTTGAAAAATTTGAGTTTGGGGGGAAAGGGGATTTCAAAAACATAGTCCCATAATGTAATTTGTCGTCTGAAGTTGATTCTGATATTTGTAGTGCTCTATCTATTAGTGCTTTAGAAATATTTAAAAAGCTTCTTCAGTGGAATTTTAGACATTTTTGAGTTTTGGGGAGGGGGGATTTCAAAAACATCTCTCCATGAAATAACTTGTCTTCTAAAGTCAATTCTGATTTTTGTAGCACTCTATGTCTTAGCGCTTTAGAAATATTTAAAAAAGCTTCTAAAGTAAAATTTTAAGTTTGGGGGGAAGGGGGATTTTAAAAACCTCTTCCCTTCATGAGCGCATGGACCTATAAAAACAAAAACATCTTCTCATAACATAATTTGTCCTCTAAAAATAATTTGGATTTTTTTACTGGTCTATCTCTTGTCTAATCCTTTCCCTAATTAATAAAGTTTAAATGGCTTATCAACACAGAGTTGCCTTCTACCGCATGGCACCTGCATGCTACTGTTAAAGGGGTTATGATAAGCAAAGTTGTGACATCACAAACGGGTTCAATAAGCAATGTCAGCTATATAGTAAATAAGTTAAATGGATCACTAAATGACATTGGGATTTCGGAATATATTTTAATGAACAAGGTTAAAAGCTGAACTTGTGTGAGGTATGCAGTGATTTATAATTATGATAGTAATATAGGATGAAATGTTAGCTAAAACACCTAGTAATGTGCAGTAAATTACCATTATATCGCGGGGGGAAAGGAGTGTAGAGAGGTACTTAGAAGTACCTTCCTAGGACATACCTTAGCATGTAGATCTATCCCTTAAAGTTTCATTTTCCAAATCCAACCCCTTTCCAAGATAGGCAAAATTAACCCAAGTAGAATTTTACCATTAGAAAAACTAGAAAAAACAAGGGAAAAAAGTGAAGATAAAGGTCCTCCCCCTGCAAAATGTGTTAACTATGATTAGGCCTTCTCTGCATACTATAGACTAAGAATTGGGTAAAATTTTAGAATTATGACCTCTGATGAAAAGACATATTAAGAAAACAATTTTTATTTT